>NC_136261.1:303947628-304063145 GCF_964187855.1 Myxine glutinosa
CGCAAAACCCCCTGAAGACACCGAAGACCCAAAAGTCCCAAAAGACCCCAAAGACCCAAAACACCAAGAAGAACCAAAAGACCCCAAAGACCCAAAACACCCTAAAGACCCCAAAGGACCCTTAAATACCACAAAGAACGAAAACACCCCAAAGACTCTTAAAGACCCAGAGGAAACAAAAGACCCTTAAGATCCAAAAGCCTCTGAAGACACCAAAGACCCTGAAGACCCAAAACACCTCAAAGACCCAAAATACCCTTGAAGGCTCAGAGGATCCAAAAGACCCTGAAGACCCAAAATGGCACTGAAGACCCAAAACACGATGAAGACCCAAAAGACACCGAAATGGTCAAAGATGTCTAACCCTCTGAAATGACGTGTGGTGAGGCATGCGGAGGGCGCCGAGTCACGCTAGTATATGTAATCAAGCACACAGCCATGCAATCTCCATCGACAAACATTGGCAGTATAATGGTCCATACTGAAGAGCTCAGTAACTTTCAACGTGGCACCGTCATAGGATGCCACCTTTCCAACAAGTCAGTTTGTCAAATTTCTGCGCTGCTAGAGCTGCCCTGGTCAACTGTAAGTGATGTTATTGTGAAGTGGGTCATCGAGGAGCAACAACAGCTCATCCGTAAAGTGGTAGCACAAGCCACACAAGCTCACAGAATGGGACCTCCGAGTGCTGAAGCGTGTAGCGCATAAAAATTGTCTGTCCTCGGTTGAAACACTCACTACTGAGTTCGAAACTGCCTCTGGAAGCAACGTCAGCACAAGAACTGTTCGTCGGGAACTTCATGAAATGGGTTTTCATGGCTGAGCAGCTGCACACAAGTCTAAGATCACCATGCGCAATGCCAAGTGTTGGCTGGAGTGGTGTAAAGCTCGCCACGATTGGACTCTGGAACAGTGGAAACGCGTTCTCTGGAGTGATGAATCACGCTTCACCATCTGGCAGTCGGACGTACGAATCTGGGTTTGGCAGATGCCAGGAGAACGCTACCTGCCCGAATGCATAGTGCCAACTGTAAAGTTTTGTGGAGGATGAATAATGATCTGGACTGTTTTTCATGGTTTGGGCTAGGCCCCTTAGTTCCAGTAAAGAGAAATCTTAACGCTACAGCATACAATAACATTCTAGACGATTATGTGCTTCCAACTTTGTGGCAACAGTTTGGGGAAGGCCCTTTCCTGTACCAGCATGACAATGCCCCCATGCACAAAGCGAGGTCCATACAGAAATAGTTTGTAGAGATCGGTGTGGAAGAATTTGATTGGCCTGCACAGCGCCCTGACATCAACCTCATCAAACAACTTTGGGATGAATTGGAACGCTGACAGCGAGCCAGGTCTAATTGCCCAACATCAGTGCCCAACCTCACTAATGCTCTTATGGCTGTATGGAAGTAAATCTCCGCAGCAATGTTCCAACATCTAGTTGGTGGAAAGCCTTCCCAGAAGAGTGGAGCCTGTTATAGCAGCAAAGGGGGGACCAACTCCATATTAATGGCCATCATTTTGGAATGAGATGTGTGATGTTCGGGTGTCCACATACTTTTGGTCATGTAGTGTATATACAGTCACGTGAAAAAGTAAGTACGCCCCATGTAAAGTTTTGAATTTTTCAACATATTTCAACATACAGCTATTTGATGTTCATTTCAACAATATTGATTGATAAAGTTGATATAATATAACAAATATCATGAAACATTTACATTTTGTAGTCCATTGTATAATTTAAATAAACGTAAATGCAAATTTCGCATGTGGAAAAAGTAAGTACACCCATACATTTATCACTACTTCAAATACCTAAAATTAGAATCAGGTGCACCAGCTGAGGTGCAAATGATTATAACATCGTTAGAGAGGATCTTGGAGGAACCTGTCTTATTTAAACCTCAGACATTTAGTTTGGTTTGCTCTTTGTTGTTGAAGTGTGTGGCATCACCATGCATAGATCAAAAGAGCTCTCTGAGGCCTTCAGAAAGAAGGTTATAGATGCCTACGAGTCTGGTAAGGGATTTAAAAAGATCTCCAAACAATTTGAAATCAATCATTCGACTGTCTGGAAGATCATCTACAAGTGGAGAAGATTCCAAACAACTGCCAACTTGTTCAGGCCAGGCCGCCCCAGCAAGTTCAGCCCGAGAGGAGACGGCAAGATGCTGAAAGAAGTCTCTAAGAACCCCAGAATGTCATCACGGGTCCTAGAGGTAGCTCTTGCCACTGTTGATGTCAAAGTGCACGAGTCTACCATTAGAAAGAGGCTGCACAAATTTGATCTTCATGGGAGGTGTGACAGGAGGAACCCTTTGCTGTCCAGAAAGAACATCAGGGCAAGGCTAAAGTTTGCCAATGAACACCTAGGCAAAGCCCAGCACTTTTTTTTTTTTTTTTTTTTTTTTTTGTATACTGAATCGAGGCTCGTGAAAGAGCTAACATTTATTTCACAAACAAATCAACCAGACAAACAAAATATACAAAAAGAGGGAGCGGAAGACAAGATGGGGAGTGAAGGGGAAGCACACAACCACAACATTTGAGAGCAGGGAGAAGTGTGGGAGGGAGAGGGCTTGGGGGCAGGAGGCGTGGGAAGGGGAGGGGGGGGGGGAGGAATAAAACACAAGGGGACCGAAATTAGCGGGGGTAGAAAAGATCAAGGTTTTGGATGGGGGAGGATAAGAGATGGTGGTGAACAGCTGTTTTAAAGACCTGGAGGGTGGAGTGGGATTGAAGAGAGTGAGGGAGTTTGTTCCAGAGGTGGGAGAAAAGAGGAATGAAGGAGTGAAGGTGAGCAGAAAGTCTTGATTTTGGCAGTTTAACCATAAGAAGGTTGCAGGCAGATCTTGTGCGACCTGTAGGAATATTTGGGGGACAGAGCCCAGAGAGGGCTGGGGGGGCAAGGCCAGAGAGGAGTCGGTAGAAGACGGAAAGACCACCAACCTGCCTGCGGTGAGTGAGTGAAAGGCCCTTGGAGTTAGCTTCATCGCGGGAGATTCCAATGATTCTGAACGCTTTGGTTTCAACAGCGTGAAGACGGGCTAGGTGTGAGGCAGGAGCACCAGACCAGAGGGGAGAGCAGTATTCCATAGAGCTGCGGATGAAAGCCTTGTATGTGGTGAGGAGCTCAGGTGTGCCAAGGAAGGACTTCGCACGACGGAGGACGCCCAGTCGTAAGGTCTGGACTTCTGGAACAATGTGCTCTGGGCAGATAAGTCAAAGGTAGAGCTACTTGGCCACAGTACCAGAAGACATGCTTGGCGAAAACCAGACAGCATTTGACCACAAGAACCTGATACCAACTGTAAAGCATGGTGGTGGAAATATTATGGTTTGGGGCAGCTTTGCTGCATCAGGGCCTGGGCAGCTCACCATCATAGAATCCACTATGAATTCTTCATTGTACTAGAGGGTGCTTGAAGATAATGTGAGTCCATCTGTCGGAAAGTTGAAGCTCAACCGAAGGTGGACCTTGCAACATGACAATGACCCTAAACATTCCAGTAAATCCACCAAGGAATGGCTGAAAAGAAAGAAATGGAGGGTTCTGGAATGGCCAAGTCAAAGCCCGGATTTAAATCCCATCGAGATGTTGTGGGGGGATTTGACACGAACTGTGCATGCAAGAAACCCCTCAAACATCGCACAGCTGAAAGAATTCTGGATGGAGGAATGGCCAAAAATTTCTCCCAGTCGATGTCAGTGACTGGTCGACAGTTATAAGAAACGCCTACTTGAGGTTGTTTGTGCCAAAGGGGGAAATACCATCTATTAGAGCCAAGGGTGTACTTTCTTTTTCCACATGCGAAATTTGCATTTATGTTTATTTAAATTATACAATGGACTACAAAATGTAAATGTTTCATGATATTTGTTATATTATATCACCTTTATCTATCAATATTGTTGAAATGAAGATCAAATAGCTGTATGTTGAAATATGTTGAAAAAGTCAAAACTTTACATGGGGTGTACTTATTTTTTCACATGACTGCAGGTATATATATGTATATATACAGTGCATTCAGAAAGTATTCAGACCCCTTCACTTTTTTCACATTTTGTTATGTTGCAGCCTCATGCTGAAATCATATAAATTCATTTTTTCCCTCATTAATCGACACTCAATACCCCATAATGACAAAGAGAAAACAGGATTTTAGAAAGATTTGCAAATTTATTAAAAATAAAAAACTGAAATATCACATTGACATAAGTATTCATACCCTTTGCTCTGACACTTGAAATTTATCTCAGGTGCCTCCCATTTCTCTTGATCATCTTTGAAATGTTTCTACACCTTTATTGGAGTCCACCTGTGGTAAATTCAATTGATTGGACATGATTTGGAAAGGCACGCACCTGCCTATATAAGGTCTCACAGCTGACAATACATATCAGAGCAAAAACCAAGCCAAGAGGTCGAAGGAACTGCCTGCAGAGCTCAGAGACAGGATTGTGTAGAGGCATAGATCTGGGGAAGCCCACAAAAAAATCTCTGCTGCATTGAAGGTTCCCAAGAGCACAGTGGCCTCCATAATTCTTAAATGGAAGAAGTTTGGAACAACCAGGACTCTTCCAAGAGCTGGCCGCCCGGCCAAACTGAGCAATTGGGGGAGAATGGCCTTGATAAGAGAGGTGACCAAGAGCCCGATGGTCACTCTGGCTGAGCTCCAGAGATCCTGTGTGGAGATGGGAAAGACCTCCAGAAGGACAACCATCACTGCAACACTCCACCGATCTGGGCTTCATGGCAGATTGGCCAGATGGAAGCCTCTCCTCAGTGAAAGACACATGAAAGCCCGCTTGAAGTTTGCAAAAAAGCACAAAAAGGACTCTCAGACTGTGAGAAACAAGATTTTGTGGTCTGATGAAACCATGATTGGACTGTTTGGCTATATATGTGTGTGTGTATATGTATATATATATATATGAGAGAGAGAGAGAGAGAAAGAGAAAGAGAAAGAGAAAGAGAAAGAGAAAGAGAGACAGAGACTCATTAAATAGATTAATTTAGGAATCCAAAGATGAAGATAGGAAGTGATTGAATGAGAGCTTTCTCACGCTCAAGGGAAATTGTAAGTTTTTGTCAAGATAAATCAAAACAAGTGGACAGATTTTGACAGCAATAATGCACAAAACGCACCGTTTGATTTTAATCCAACAAAACAGTTTTGGTGAAAATGTCACACTTGAAGTCAATGACATTAAAGAATCCCAACAGATCAAAATTATTTTTAACGATGCAACTTTATCCTGACACTTCAAATTTGGAAATTAAGTTCAAAATCAATCTTCAACAAATCACAGAGTCATAAAGAATACACAAGCCAGAATAAAGTGTAAGAAAAATAGAAAATGTCAAATTTGACATAGAAAATGACATAGAATTTGACATAGAAAATGTCAAATATGTCACATGAACAAGAAAGTGTTTGCGGCACTTTGTGCGTGATTTTATGTGCAGCACACGTTGGATTGCATTTTGGATGTTTACTCAATGTGTTGTTATAGTCAAAATATAGACATGAACAGTACACATGTACTGTTCGAAATAGCTCAGCTAGATGTCATCTAAATAGTTATTGTGTAAAAATGGTAAGATTTGGACACAATCCCCAACACTCCTACAATATATCTGCTCCATAACATTCCTATTCTACCCCACCCTTCCTCCTCTCTCTTACTCTTATATGTCCTGCTGTCTCCCTTTCATTTTATCACCCTTCCATCTTCAAAAAACAATGGCCTTAAAACGGATCGTTCATTCATCCTCAAAAAATAAAAAGGCCAAGTGATTTGATACTAAACAGTAACTGAAAAGCATTAGTCTAATTTCACTCTCTTCCTGTGACCACTCCCCCAAACTAGCACCTCCTTCGCCACCCTCCACCAGGTGGCTTCCTGCATGTTCATCTTGAAAGTTCTTTGGAGTTGGTGCAATTCTTGGAGTTGGTGCAATTTGGAGTTGGTGCAACCAGGTGCAATTCTCTCAGAATAAGGTAAAACGTCTCCTGCTAATATTAATGCCTCCTCGACCACTATACCTGATGGCATCAGTCCTTTATTGCTTTCGTCTTCAAGATGAGCAACTGCCCTATCTGTTACACTCACTATGCTCTTTTTCAGATCTTTCTGCAAGAGCCACATAGTACCTGCATTATAAGAATGTGCTAATGTTACATCAGTTCATTAAAACAGTTCCAAAACTGACCTTCTCAACTAGACTGAGGAGCCTTCTTCCTATCAGCAGCATTGTTTAGTGTTCCCATATGAGCACATAGCTCACTATATGTGTCTGTCCATTGTCTAATAATGTATTTGTAATTCATGGAAATGTACACTGGTGTCTACTAATGTCTTTGGCCTCCAAATTAACCATGCAGAAAATACTCCATGAGTCATTGATAAATTCTTCCTCATTTCCCTTTATATGAGGTGAGGCCTAATGGTACCAAGCTGCTGCTGCCCTGCCTTTTTAACAACAGTCCCCCATTGCCCAATATCCCCAGCCAACTCTCTCCACTCTACCACCACCCCTACCCTACTGACATCCCTCCTTGCACAAACTTTCCATCTCAGCCAAGGTCTACATCTTTTTCCTCAACCCGTCTGCTTCTTTGTCCTTCTCTCTTTCTCCATTCACACCAGGTGCTTAGCCCACCTAAGCTGACTCTTTACCAATCCCCCTGTCAAGCTCATCCTTATATCTATCTCCTCCCTCAGTTCATCCATACTTTTCCTATCCACCCTCTTAACTCCCACTATCCTCCACACCCAGTTGTTTTCTGGGTGTGGAGGATAGTGGTAAGGAGAGCTTGGTGGACGAGAGCACTTGGTGGACGAGAGTGCTTGGTGGACGAGAGCGCTTTGTGGCCGAGAGTGTTTGGTGGACGAGAATGCTTGGTGGACGAGAATGCTTGGTGGACGAGAATGCTTGGTGGGCGAGAATGCTTGGTGGGCGAGAGTGTTTGGTGGGCGACAGTGCTTGGTGGACGAGAGCGCTTTGTGGCCGAGAGTGTTTGGTGGACGAGAATGCTTGGTGGACGAGAATGCTTGGTGGACGAGAATGCTTGGTGGGCGAGAGTGTTTGGTGGGCGACAGTGTTTGGTGGGCGAGAATGCTCGGTGGGCGAGAATGCTTGGTGGGCGAGAGTGTTTGGTGGGCGAGAATGCTTGGTGGGCGAGAGTGTTTGTTGGGCGAGAATGCTTGGTGGACGAGAGTGCTTGGTGGACGAGAATGCTTGGTGGGCGAGAATGCTTGGTGGGCGAGAGTGTTTGGTGGGCGACAGTGTTTGGTGGGCGAGAATGCTCGGTGGGCGAGAATGCTTGGTGGGCGAGAATGCTTGGTGGGCGAGAGTGTTTGGTGGGCGAGAATGCTTGGTGGGCGAGAGTGTTTGTTGGGCGAGAATGCTTGGTGGATGAGAGTGCTTGGTGGGCGAGAGTGCTTGGTGGACGAGAATGCTTGGTGGGCGAGAGTGCTTGGTGGGCGAGAGTGTTTGGTGGGCGAGAATGCTTGGTGGATGAGAGTGCTTGGTGGACGAGCATGCTTGGTGGGCGAGAGTACTTGGTGGGCGAGAGGGTTTGATGGGCAAGAATGCTTGGTGGGCGAGAGTGTTTGGTGGGCTAGAATGCTTGGTGGATGAGAGTGCTTGGTGGATGAGAGCGCTTGGTGGACGAGAATGCTTGGTGGACGAGAATGTTTGGTGGGCGAGAGAGTTTGGTGGGCGAGAATGCTTGGTGGATGAGAGTGCTTGGTGGATGAGAGCGCTTGATGGACGGGAATGCTTGGTGGACGAGAGTGCTTGGTGGATGAGAGCGCTTGGTGGACGAGAATGCTTGGTGGATGAGAATGCTTGGTGGGCGAGAGTGCTTGGTGGACGAGAATGCTTGGTGGACGAGAGCGCTTTGTGGCCGAGAGTGTTTGGTGGACGAGAATGCTTGGTGGACGAGAATGCTTGGTGGACGAGAATGCTTGGTGGGCGAGAATGCTTGGTGGACGAGAATGCTTGGTGGATGAGAGCGCTTGGTGGACGAGAATGCTTGGTGGATGAGAATGCTTGGTGGGCGAGAGTGCTTGGTGGACGAGAATGCTTGGTGGACGAGAGCGCTTTGTGGCCGAGAGTGTTTGGTGGGCGACAGTGTTTGGTGGGCGAGAATGCTCGGTGGACGAGAGTGCTTGGTGGATGAGAGCGCTTGGTGGACGAGAATGCTTGGTGGATGAGAATGCTTGGTGGGCGAGAGTGCTTGGTGGACGAGAATGCTTGGTGGACGAGAGCGCTTTGTGGCCGAGAGTGTTTGGTGGGCGACAGTGTTTGGTGGGCGAGAATGCTCGGTGGGCGAGAATGCTTGGTGGGCGAGAATGCTTGGTGGGCGAGAGTGTTTGGTGGGCGAGAATGCTTGGTGGGCGAGAGTGTTTGGTGGGCGAGAATGCTTGGTGGATGAGAGTGCTTGGTGGGCGAGAGTGCTTGGTGGACGAGAATGCTTGGTGGGCGAGAGTGCTTGGTGGGCGAGAGTGTTTGGTGGGCGAGAATGCTTGGTGGATGAGAGTGCTTGGTGGACGAGAATGCTTGGTGGGCGAGAGTACTTGGTGGGCGAGAGGGTTTGATGGGCAAGAATGCTTGGTGGGCGAGAGTGTTTGGTGGGCGAGAATGCTTGGTGGATGAGAGTGCTTGGTGGATGAGAGCGCTTGGTGGACGAGAATGCTTGGTGGACGAGAATGCTTGGTGGGCGAGAGTGTTTGGTGGGAGAGAATGCTTGGTGGATGAGAGTGCTTGGTGGATGAGAGCGCTTGGTGGACGGGAATGCTTGGTGGACGAGAGTGCTTGGTGGATGAGAGCGCTTGGTGGACGAGAATGCTTGGTGGATGAGAATGCTTGGTGGGCGAGAGTGCTTGGTGGACGAGAATGCTTGGTGGACGAGAATGCTTGGTGGACGAGAGCGCTTGGCTTGCGAGAGCGCTCGGTGGACGAGACTGCTTGGTGGACGAGAATGCTTGGTGGACGAGAACACTTGGTGGACAAGAATGCTTGGTGGACGAGAGCGCTTGGTATATGAGAGTGCTTGGTGAGCAAAGTCGCTACATGGAAATCCTCAAAAGGACCCTCTTATCCTCAAGAGGAAACCCTCAAGAGTGCTTGCTGATCTGCTCTGATTGAACACGACAGGTACAGTTGAGGGTGACATTTTCCCCAGGAGAGGCATCGATGCTCACGTTGAAAGCTTCGTTGATGGACACCATATGAAACAAAACTATTCAAGGGAGCATGATCTCTCGTTTTGGTATTTCCCTTGTTCAGGCTCTCAACATCACCAACTTTCTCCAATGGTTTCCACATACATCGAATGGAGGTTAAGCAGATCTGCCCTTATACAACCGCCGAGAGGGTGTGTGATTACGACTCCTGTCATTGCCCGTCTTCCCGGCCATGTCACCTTCTCATTGGTCTCTGTCTGGCCATGGTCTTGGCACTTCCCCCAAGCTCAGGGGCTGTGTTTTTCTTCGGTATGACAATGTGTGTGTGTGTGTGTGTAGCAGCTCCACTATGAGCATTAAAACATATATTTTTTTTTTGTATACAAGATCGAGGCTCGTGTAAGAGCTAACATTAATCACAAAAAAACAAACGGACACATAAAACATATAATAATGGGAGCGGGAGACAAGATGGGGAGAGAGAGGGAGCACACAAGTACAACAGTAGAGAACAGGGACATGGGGAGATCTGTGGGAGGGAGAGGGCTTGGGAGGGGGAGGCATGGGAAGGGGGGGGCATGGGTAGGGGGGGGGGGTGGGAGAGGTATAAAACACATGGACACTGCTAGGACTTCCTGGAAAGAAGTTGGTATTTCAAAAAAGTGGATCTGGGGTGAATTAATGGGGGCAGAAAAGATCAAGGTTTTGGATGGAAGATAAGAGATGGTGGTGAACAGCTGTTTTTAAGACCGGGAGGGAGGAGTGGGATTGAAGAGAGTGAGGGAGTTTGTTCCAGAGGCGGGAGTAAAGAGGAATGAAAGAGTGAAGGTGAGCAGAGCATCTTGATTTTGGCAATTTCACCAGAAGATGGTTGCTGGCAGATCTTGTGCAACCTGCAGGAATACTTGGGGGACAGAGCACAGACAGAGCTGGGGGAGCTATGCCAGAGAGGAGTCGGTAGAAGACAGAAAGACCACCTACCTGTCTGCAGAGAGTGAGTGAAGGGCTCTCAGAATTAGCTTAATCGTGCAAGATTCCAGTGATTCTGAAAGCTTTGGTTTCAACAGCGTGAAGCCGAGCGAGGTGTGAGGCAGGAGCACCAGCCCAGAGGGGAGAGCAGTATTCCATTGAACTGTGGATGAAAGCCTTGTATGTGGTGAGGAGCTCAGGTGTGCCAAGGAAGGACTTCACACGACGGAGGATGCCCAGTTGGCTACTGGCTTTGGAGGCCATCTTAGAAATGTGGTTTTCCCAGAAAAGATCATGGCAGATAGTGAGACCCAAAATCTTGAGCGACAGAACTTCTTGGAGAGGATTGTTGAGAAAGTAGATGGGAGGGTTGTCCAGTCGGTCTTTTCGGAGAGACAGAGTAAGAGTGTAAGATTTGTGAGGATTGAAAGACATGTTCCACTTGTTTGCCCAGTCTGTGGTTTTGTCCATGTCTGCAGAGAGTGAAGCAGCTGCAGACTGCCGATCTGAGGGATGAGGTATGGAGCAGCAGGGAGTGGAGGCATCAGCAAGGAGATAGAGAAGATTTTCCAGAGAGTCGGAGAGATCATTGATGAAGACCAGAAAAAGCACAGGGCCCAGAACACTGCCTTGGGGAACTCCAGCCTGAACAGGAAGGGGGAGATGAGAAAAATCCATTCAGGGACACACGTTGACTATGACCAGTGAGGAAGTCTGCAAGCCATACGTGCATATTTCTATGGATACCATAGGAGGAGAGTTTGGTGAGCAGAGTAGGGTGCCAGACCATAATTGAAGGCGCATGATATGTCAAGGAAGACAGCTCTGATTTCCTGTTTGGCATTGAGGACATCGATCCATTGTTGCGAAAGCAGAAGCAGCATGTCCATAGTAGAGTGATCTGGTCTGAATCCAAATTGATGATCAGAGATCAAGCCATTGGAGAAGAGGAAGGATTTGATATCCGAAGCAATGATGGATTCCATGACTTTGCTGATAATAGGGAGCAGGCTGATTGGTCTGTACTTGCAAGGATGGATTCCATGACTTTGCTGATAATAGGGAGCAGGCTGATTGGTCTGTAGTTGCAAGGATCTGTTTTTGCACCTTTTTTGTGTAAAGCGATAATATTGGCTGATTTCCAAGCTGATGGCAGATGACTTTGAGAAAAAGAGAGGGTGAAGGGAACAGAGAGGGGGCGTGAAAGAGCAGCAGAGCAGGATTGTAGGACCCGTGGGCTGATGCCGTCTGTCCATTTGCAGAATCAGAGTTGAGGTTTTGACAGAAACTTCTCCACCTTGTCGGGAGAGAAGGACACAGAGTCCAGGAACAGCTGGGTATGACCTGGTATGGTGGGTACAGAGCGAGATGAGTTTGAGACAAAAGATTTTGAGGCAAATACAGAGTTGAGGCATTCAGCTTTTTCACATGCGGATTCAGCTGTGTAGCCGTTTGAGGGAAGGGAGGGGATGGAGGGGGAACAAACACCAGAAACAAATTTATCCAGATGCCACCAGGATTTGGAAGGGGGAGACAGGTTTGAGAGTTCAGTCTTGAGAGTAGAGAGATAGTGTTTCCTGGCTCTCCTGAGGGTAGACACACACCTGTTCCGGGCTTTGTGAAAGGAAATGAGATTGCCTTCCATTGGATTTGCCTTCCGGGAGGCGAAGGCAAGTTGTTTCAGGACAACTGGCTCACCACAATATTCTGTGTACCATGGATGGGAGGAAGGATATGATAACTGAAGACAAGATGGGATAAATCTGTGCATGAGAGAGAGCAATTTACTTTGGAAGAATTCCCAGGATGAGTTGATGTCAGGGCCAGTAGAGATGGGAGACAAGACCAGATGATTTATGGTTGCTTGAAGACCATGCCAGTTGGCCTGAGTGAAATGCCAGACTCGTCGACGCTGAGGTGGCTCTTTGAGAAAGGCCAGAGAGTTGTCCACTTTAACAAGCATATGGTCAGAGGAACCGATTGGAGCAGCAAACATTTGCAGGGAGTTTGTTATAAGCAAGTCTAGAAGAGAAGATGCTCCGTTGACTGAGATCCTGGTTGGGAAATTGACAGATTGTGTCAGTCCCAGTTCGTCGCAGAAATCCTTTGCTGAGGTGCCATGGCTGGAGTGAGAGGTACCCACTCCCAGCTAGCTGGGAGGATGACAGTTGAAATCACCACATATGAAGGAAGAGAGAGTTGGGATGAGTTGATAGAAGCTGGTCCATATTATCAGAAAGCGAGATGTCGATGGACCTGGCTCCAATGGCTTGCGGAGTCATCACTGTTTGGTGGACGGTACAACACACATATTAACAAAAGGTGAGAGCGAAAGAGAAGCCGTAGTCAGAGGTACTCCTGGGGGTGAGGTGAAGAGAGGGCAGTGCAGGGCGAGTGAGGAAGAGAGTTTTTGATAAAGATAGCAACCCCACCTCCAGGACGAGGCTCAGCTCTATCATACCGGAGGAGGGAGAGATATTAAGGAATCAGAGACATCTTGAAGGAGCAAAGTTTCTGTTTAGCAGCTTAAGTCTTGTTTGTCAGAATCAACCTGTATGGAGAGACCAGTCAGGTTTGAGGGAAGGCCCCGGATGTTTGAGGTCGATACCTTTAAGGAAGAGAAAGGGGGAGCATCGGATACAGGGGAGGGGAAGGGTCGGGTAAGATGAGGAAGAGGAGGAAGAGGAGGAGGAGGTGGAGAGAGCTGTTGATAGTGTGTCGAAGATTTCAGAAGAGCTTAGAGAAAGGGAAGGATGAGGAGGACAAAAGGTTTGATGGTGATTGGATGAGGCACAGTGTGGAGTTGTTTGAGGGGAGGCAGGTTGAGGAAGAAGGTTGGAGGAGATGGAGGTAAGAGTTGGAAGGGAGAGGAAGTGGGGAGGATGACGCTTTGAGGAGGAGGGGTGAGAGGGGAGAATTGGTAAAAAAAATGGTGTGTGAGGAGATTTGAAGGGGAGGGAGGAGGGGGTAGATTTGAAGGGGAGGGGGGAGGGGGAAGTTTTGAAGGGGAGGGGTGAAGGGGGAATTTAGGAGGGGATTGGCGAGGGGGGAGTTTGGGAGGGGAGAGGGGGAAGTTTTGAAGGGGAGGGGTGAAGAGGGAATTTAGGAGGGGAGGGGTGAAGGGGGAATTTAGGAGGGGAGGGGCGAGCGGGGAGTTTGGGAGGGGTGAGCGGAGATATTTGAAGTGGAAGGGTGAGGGGGGAGTTCAGGAGGGGAGGGCAAGGGAGAGATTTGAAAGGGAGGGGTGATGGGGGAGTTTAGGAGGGGAGGGGTGAGTTTGGATTTTAGAAATGTTGGACGATTAATGGAATACAAGCTTTTATTGCAAAATGAGTTTCTTGTGATTTTCGAGTCAGAGATCCGTTTGAAAACGTTGGAGGAGGGGTGGAATGCAGGTGAGTTTAGGGAATGTAGAAAGGCAAAACTGTGGGAGATTGAATTTTTATTTGAAGTGGAGAGATTTGGTGAGCAACTCGAAGACAACCTTTTATATAAGAAGAAGAAAAGTGTGTTATCATATACAACACAATACAACACTGCAGGGGAAAGTTTAAACATTTTTAAACTAAACCGTGAAAACTATCTGGGGAATTCCCTAAATGAGGGCATGAAGGATTCCTAAGGGGGATTAATGATTCCAGCACAGGTTCAGAAGCAGGAACACAAGGATAGGAGATTGACAGCCAGGAGAGCAGAGAACGAAGGAACAGGGAGGTGTATAAGCAATTGTGTTGGTATGGGAGGAGGGGCCACATTTTTAAATTCTTCGTTAATTTTTTTTTTTTGAAGGTTAGGTGAAAGTGAGAAGTTGAAAGTTGAAGAAGAAAGGAGAGAAAAGTTGAAGGAGTATGGTCAAAACTAGAAATGGAAAGGTGTCGGCTGGAGAGGATTGAGTTATGAAGGAAGGAAAGAAAAAACGGGTGGAGCAAATGTTAAACAAGACGGAAAGTCTAAGCGGTGTAGCCGGGCTTGCAATCTACTATATAAGAGAGCCTGGTCTGTCTGTCTATGTATCTGTGTGCCCATTTTTCTCAGAGATGGCTGAATGGATCTTTGTCAAACTTTCAGAGGTTCATCAGTGAGCTTGTTTTAGCGTTAATTGTTTTAGGCCAAAAAAGAATATAGATATATATTTTTTTTAAGGTTCGTTTTTTGGGATTAAAAAATAAAAATTGCTCGATAGTGCCTAAGCCTTTTTCATTAATGACAGTTATATACAAGCACACATTCGCATAAATAAATACAAAACAATCACCAGACATTTGAACACAAATAATCAAACAATACCGGAAGCGGTCGAAGTTGGTGGTAAGGCTACTTCTTCTTCCTGAACCACATCATACTTAACTCAGAAACGTGATGAACATATAATGTTCAGCAGCATATATTCAACAAAAAAGGTAAAATGATGATTTGACATTTGTAATTGATTCTGATTTGGATGTAATTGCTTTTCCATTATATTTTCCCTCAGTTAAAATATGTTAATGTTTATTTTTATCTTGAGCAATGCCGGTACTCCAGCTATAAACACTTGTATACTTTACTCGGTGTACAAATACAAATACAGCTTTGTCTGGGGGGTAACGTAACATAGGCTATGTGGTCGTGGCCTCATGCAGGGGAGTGAGGGTCCGGGAGAGGGACGTAAATTCTCGATGTAAATGTGTACAGTGTAGCGCCACCTGGATGATGGTGGCAGAGGATATTACAATTTCCTTTTTTACCTGAGCAATACTGAGGTTAAAGCACTCTTTGCATGGGTAAATCTTTCCTCTTTCCCTTCCTTTTCCCGACCCCAAAACGGAGGGGCCTGTCAAAGCCACCTCCCTCCCTCCCCAAAAGATGTATATGTTGTCGTGAAAATCAAGCTCAGACACGACTTGTCCCTTTGGTAGGTTTAATATCATTTAGATCTGAAGTAACATCCTGTAAAAATACATTCATGCAACAGACATTAGAATCAGAGTATTACATGGGCAATGTCCGATATCAATAGGTAAAACAAATCAGCGCAGCATATAGGGGCGTACATACCATTCAAACTACAGGACTATGTCACAGTAAGTGCCGCTGGAGTGTTTGTGCGCCCCGGTTGTCCCGGGTCTTATAGACGCCCCTTTTTAAGCGAGCACACCCTGGGTTCACCTTCGGTATAATTTCACTACATTCTCCCCGCCGTTAGAACTATACTGCCGCTCGGCAGGTTGCAAGCAAGCGTCAGCGATAATCGAATGGGTCACGTCAATCCACGTCAGTCGGTACACCCGTAGCGGTCGGGGCGGCGAACTACCCTGCCAGTTCGTGTTCGGAAACTACCGGGTACGGCGTCCCCAAGCCCGGAGTCCCCCGCGTCGGAATAGCTGCCGGAGGTGGGTGTCGGAGGGGGCGCCCCAGCGCCTTCGGGCAAGGGAGTGGGTGACGACGGAAGTGACGGTAGTAGTTCCATAGAGGAAGCTTCGGTAGAGTCCATAGACTCGTAGATGGGTTCGTCGATATCCCGGTCATCATCCCCACATGGGGCGAGATGGCGTACGGAGACAGTAGACTCGCGGCCGTCCGCCGTTAACACGCGAGCATGCTCGGGATTAGCCTGGAGGACCCGTACCTTATCAACAAGGGGGTCGTACTTGCTAGCGCGAACCGCTCATTTGAGATAGGTGGGCCCCGGCTCAGCGAGCCAGCTGGGCAAAGACTGGATACTACCCGAGCTTCTAGGGTGGTGGAACAGTCTCTCGTGAGGAGTCTGGTTGGTGGCAGTACATAGGAGAGCCCGGATCGAGCATAGAGCGGCAGGTAGCGACCACGCCCATTTATCGAGGCCTCGGCCGAGGGTCCGGAGGCTTAGCATGATGGCCCTCCATATAATCCCATTAAAGCGTTCGATCTGCCCATTCGCTTGGGGCCGGTACGCGGTGGTGTAGCTCGAAGCGACATTATGCTGGAGCAAGTAGCCCCTCACCTCCTGAGACAGGAACACCGCACCCCGATCGGTATGCATGTAGGCCGGATACTGTGGAAGTGTAACTCAGTGTAACTTATTGATTGGCACTGGTAACTCATTGATTAAAGACTGGTAACGATTTCGTAAATGGATGCCAAGAATGTGCACGAACATGGTAATCTCTTGTCCACCTGGTCACAGCCCCTGGCTGGAGCACCCCCCTATCGTTTGGTAAACGGAACTCGCAGCAGGAGGGGAGCGAGCTGATGCCAGGACTCGGTGCATGCATGACCTCGGGGCATTAGCGGAGAAAGGATTAACATTCAGCGGACAGGGGATTAACTCCAGTTTGTCCATATAAACCAGAGCAAACGTTGAGTCAAGGAGACTTGCCACGATAACTCCTGCTCGACGGAGCGAACGAGCGCCCATCATCAGAACCTCTGCCCGACGGGAATGGCGGAGGAACATCGGCCGAACGAGAAGGACCATGCGGATAGAGTGACCTGGTCTATTGAGTTAAACGGTAGTTATTTGGTATTGGAATGAAAGTGAACAACCAGTTAATAAACCAGACCTTTTGTAAAACCTGTGTCCGGTCATTGGAGTCTTGAGTCTCCCTCACTATTTCCTCCACAATTTGGAGGCACCGCTGACATCAATTGGACACAAACAAGTCTTTAAAAGGTGAGTGTGTCTTGTTTTTGTCCAATATGATTTACGAACTTGGGAATAGTTTTGTACATACATGGTGGAGGAGGTGGTCTGGGGCTTCCTTGCGCACCGATGCCGCGATATAGGTGGCGTGATGAAGTCACGAATGGTACTTCGATAAACGATTGTAGCTATTATTCGTGTTTTTCTAAATGATTTCTGTAAATACGTATTTTTTGCGCTGTCTAAATAAAATGCACCAGGTCGGCGCTGGTCATTAAGGGCCTTACTGTGACCTGGGAGCAAACGGAGCATGAGTGCACCATGCGACCATTTGCTTCCAAGTCGTGTAAGGCCGGTACACTCGTTTACACACCCGTACACGTGTAAAGTAGTTTTTTTTTGCACTTGCTCAAAGCACGCGGCTTGCTCGGCGTGCGACAGGGAGCCGGGAAATGGAATTATATTTATATATATATATTTTTACCTCATTCCAATTTATGGTATTGCGACAAAACGGCTTATATCTTTGGAACGACTGGTCGGATTTAGACAAATTAAACGGAATTGTGTAGGACGAAAGCCGTGGGTCCAAAGTAAAAAAAAAAAAAAAAAAAAAAAAAAAGGGGTGGAGGAGAGAAAATTTTTTTTTCAGTTTTCCCGCCATGTCTAAAACTCGTTCGATCAACAAATAAATTCATGACAGACAACCCCACCTCATGCCGGTCCAGAATTATTGTGAAAGATGGCGATTGGATGAAAATTGCATACCAACACTCCCTCACTGTCCCTCATTGTCCCTCATGTCCATTCCGGCACCCTGTCTCTTGCTCCCGCTCCTTCTCCCTCCCCTCCCTCTAGTTCCCATTTGCGGACGTTTTGCCAGAAGCAAAGCGTTTTGCAGGAAGCTTCCAGGAAGCAAAGCCAGGGCTGTTGCTTTTATGTGTATTTTCTCTGCGCCCCATGCTCGCAGATTTGGTTGGTACAAATATTTTATTGAAAGGTGAAAGATGCTTTTGTGGAAAAGCAATGGCAGACCACCCATTGTCACCACTTTCATGAGCTCAGAGAAATAAAAAAATTCCAAATTCCACTCTGATGGCTCAATGGAAATAGGCAGCAGAATGAGAATCGGCAGACAATGGAACAGCTAGCGACGAGTGTTTGTGAGTAACAACCACCCTCTGGTCGAGGCTCATAGGAGGGGTGATGCTTACTGATTCGGCACGCTTACAATAGATATTAATGGCGAAGGTTGTGGTTGGTTCGATTGTGCGAAATGAACGTTCTTTGAACAAGTTAAATGGAAAAAATAATGACAAAGTATATAACTGTTTACTCTCTGAAACTGTGGATTCTATGAGACAAAGTACAGACAAATTTTGTTTCACTTCTAAAAAAGATTTGTGGACAAAAGTGGGTGTAAGGATGTAAGGATGTAACGATGTGAGGTAATATCGAGTTATGGAATTAATTGCTTTCAACAATGCAAAGGGTGACAAGATATGGGATTTTAATGGGATTTTAATGGGATTTTAATGGTATTTTAATGGGATTTTAATGGGATTTTAATGGGATTTTAATGGGATTTTAATGGGATTTTAATGGGATAAATATAGAAGATGTTTGTTTTTGTCAAGAGAAAGTGACAATTGGCGGAGAAGTCACAGAGGCCGGGTTCTGGGCCTTGGACAGCAGAGAAATTGAGTTTTGACAGCAAAAGACTTCCAAATAATGGTTGTGGCAAACAGTGACTTCTAGGATGACAGGGGTGTGGGGTATTTGGCATCGCCAGACTAGCTTATTGGTTTAGGAATGTTTAGAGGTCATTGCAATGTGATAATTACTTGTGATCATTTGTTGTTGGAACGTTTTGGGAACATTCACAACGTTTCACTTTCGTTGTTGCAACGTTTTGCTCCAACGTTTTGGGAACATTCAAATGTTGGGTTGTGCTAACGTTTCCACAACGTCGCCACAACGTTTCACTTTCGTTGTTGCAACGTTTTGCTCCAACGTTTTGGGAACATTCAAATGTTGAGTTTTGCTAACGTTTCCACAACGTCGCTACAACGTTTCACTTTCGTTGTTGCAACGTTTTGCTCCAACGTTTTGGGAACATTCAAATGTTGTGTTTTGCTGACGTTTCCACAACGTCGCTACAACGTTTCACTTTCGTTGTTGCAACGTTTTGCTCCAACGTTTTGGGAACATTCAAATGTTGAGTTTTGCTAACGTTTCCACAACGTCGCTACAACGTTTCACTTTCGTTGTTGCAACGTTTTGCTCCAACGTTTTGGGAACATTCAAATGTTGTGTTTTGCTGACGTTTCCACAACGTCGCTACAACGTTTCACTTTCGTTGTTGCAACGTTTTGCTCCAACTTTTTGGGGACACTCAAATGTTAAGTAAATCGGATAAGAATTCACGAGTTATTTAATTATTAGCGATTAATGAAGTACTTATTTAATTAATTACATTTCTTATTAAATTACAGTAATTACATTACAGTAATTACCTGAGGTAATTACAGTAATTACAGTTCCGGTAATTACAGTAATTACAGTAATCATTACAGTAATTGCAGTAATCTTATTACAGTAATTACATTACATTAACTCAGGCACCTTTTGAGTAAGGAAGCTGATATTTGGACATGACACTGACCAAGTGATGTGGCTGTCAAGGAAAATTTTGATTTATTGATTAATCATTTAATAAATTAACTCGTTGATTTATAAATGACTTATTTAATTAAAAGTCCTCAGAGATACATCTTCGGATGAAATACTTGCAGATTGGTTATGCTATGAGCCAATTGATTAAGGAAAATATTTTGTGATGGCCATATTGGCAATTTCGTGGCCATATTCGTGGCAACTCAGTTAGTGCCACTGCACCTTTAAAATGCATCCCTGCGTTCATTTTTCGATCAATTGAGTTGAAATTTTGAACAATCGGATCTGGACTGTCGTTGTTAACGACTCTAGCATGCACTCGTCCAATCAGGATGGAGCGGTATGGTCCCCGGATCATCACTGCCCGCAGTGTTAATTAGTTTTACTTTTTCTCTTGGTCATATAATTTTGAAGACATGCATGTCATGATAGAGGAAATGTTTGTTCTGTTGAACGGAATAAATGTTGTTTATTTGTGTGGGTGTGTATTTCTTGTGTATTTTGGATATATTTTCACGACTAATTCCAGTTAACATCCTGCAAAATTTGCTCGTTTGCTGGCCGAGTCGAAATTGCGTTGAGTTTCTATGGCATGCGCCATTAAAAGCGCTGTGTAATGGTTGAGCTCCCTTTATTTCGTTTTGGTCATGCGGATGAGCAAACAAAGTGACAAATGCTGCGGCTGGAGCAGTAGAAGCGATGTTTTTTAATGGAAACGATGTAATGTGGAATAAACGTGGGAGGGGGCAACACCACGCATACCTCTTTTAAGGTGTGTATAAACCCTGGAATATTTCAGCAATCAATACAATGCTGAAACTATGTAAGTAATTTAATGAGTAATTTAATAAGTAATTTAATGAGTAATTTAATAAGTAATTTAATGAGTAATTTAATGAGTAATTTAATGAGTAATTTAATAAGTAATTTAATAAGTAATTTAATGAGGAATTTAATGAGGAATTTAATGAGGAATTAAAAGTGGGAGGGGGCAACACCATGCATACCTCTTTTAAGGTGTGTATAAACCCTGGAATAAACGTGGGAGGGGGCAACACCACGCATACCTCTTTTAAGGTGTGTATAAACGCTGGAATATTTCAGCAATCAATACGATGCTGAAATGATGTAATTTACTGTGTAAGAGGGTCGACCTTGGGTTTGTTTGGGTTTGTTGTTTATTTTTGTGGGTGTGTATTTTTGTGTATTTTGGATATATTTTCACGACTAATTCCAGTTAACATCCTGCAAAATTTGCTCGTTTTCTGGCCGAGTCGAAATTGCGTTGAGGTCCTATGGCATGCGCCATTAAAAGCGCTGTGTAATGGTTGAGCTCCCTTTATTTCGTTTTGGTCATGCGGATGAGCAGACAAAATGACGAATGCTGCGGCTGGAGCAGTGGAAGCGATTTTTGAATTGTTCAATGATTATTCGATATTGTTATGACTTATTGTCAATAGGTATACTAAGTGGCCATGAGGTAGCCTGTTGCTATGTACAGTTTTATTCTATTGTTGATTATACCACATAGCTGTGGTGATAAAGGAAATGTTCGTTTTAAATAGATGATTATGATAGGACCATGACGATAAAATCATGATGATTATTATGAATGATATCATAGGGTTCAAATGCAGAATGATTGCATGAACTTGGGAAAGAACTTTCAAGCCCTATGGGATAAATTGGGTGTTACAAGCGATGGAGTTTCAAAATTTAGCATGATTGAAGGAATTTTACAGTCTTATTTCAGGAGTTTTACGAAATTTATATTGCCAAGAGATTTGGGTACTATTAAAAGAAAAATGATGAGATATTTTTCCCAAAGAACTGTAATATCTGCCATCCATTTTGGCTGTCTCACGAATGAAGGATGAGTTGCCTTTAGTGGTTGCAAAGAAAATTTGTGGAGACCAGGCAAAATGGGGAAATATGTCAGATATGACCCTAGGACAGGACGGTGATTCATCAATTGACATGAGGT
This sequence comes from Myxine glutinosa, assembly GCF_964187855.1. Taxonomy (NCBI): domain Eukaryota; kingdom Metazoa; phylum Chordata; class Myxini; order Myxiniformes; family Myxinidae; genus Myxine; species Myxine glutinosa. The sequence continues at coordinate 303,969,063 of NC_136261.1, forward strand.
ACGAACAAGAGGTGACGACCGATGAGATTCGATCTCAGTCAATGGATGGACCTGTCCTGACATCATTGGGGAAAGGGCTTATGCAAGGAGTCATTCAAAATGATTAATTTGATTTATTGATGAATATTGATGAATTAATTGAAATTGAATAATTGATTGAATTGTTAATTGATTGAATCTAATTGATTGAATTTAATTGAATAAATTTAACTGAATAAATTGAACTGAATAAATTGAATTGAATATATTGATTGTTTGATTGATGAAAATGCGGTCTCAAGAAAGAAGCTTTGATATCTTTGCGAGATATTATCAATGTGGAGACAACCTGGGAAAATTGGGCAAGGTGGTGAGTTTATATACAGATATATATGTGCGGTTACCATTGTGTGATTTCCCCGTCAACAGAGCGGACACCTGAGGATTCACCCATTTCATACTGACCCTCCGGCTCATCTGCAAATACTGATCTGTGAGATTGGATTGTGCAAAAGCCACAGCTGAGGGAGATTCTCTGGAAATCACCGTGTGAACAGGTGGAGAGATCCTTCCTGGAGGTACGAGTGAAGCTTTAGAGGAACCTGGAACAAGCTACAACACATCCAACGCTACTTTGATAAAAGGCAGAATGGGAAATGGAGCCTGCAAGAATACACAAGGACAACCAGAAATTCCACAAAAAGGTACTTGTACACATCATATGTACGACCGTTATGGTGCCAAAGCTATAAGGCAGGTCGAGAATTGGTATTTGTGGACAAAGGGACATGATGAGGAGTTTCCAAGAGATAGTACATTTGAGCGAAGTCGATTGGAAAGATTGGAACAAAGATTGAAAGCCAGGAAGAGACAGAATCTAACGGTAGACTGGCTTGCATTCCATCTTTGGGATGGTGAATCCAGACAACGGGAACAGCAAGAACGGATAACAGATCTAGAACTTAAAATAAAAAGGATACAGGATACAGTGGAGGAGACAAATGCACAACTGCCCTCGAAATTAGGAATGAAAGTGACAGTTGTCCCATCTGATTTCTAGTTGTCTCCCCAAAAAGGACGGTACAGAGAATTTTTTCGTGTTTCAGGAGATAACGAGAGATTGCAGTGGCAACTCAGGGATGTAGAGATGCAGCCCAGCAATACAAGTGCACAGGTGCACAGATCAGACAACGACAGAAACCGGTGTTTCAAGTGTGGAAAGATGGGACATTGGAGAAGAAGATGTCCGTATGTCAACAGGAAGACAAGTTAATAGGGTAAACCAAGATCAAGGGTACCAGTGCTGACCGATACCTCAGACAATGATTAGGCCTTCATTGCGACAAATCCCAAATGACGATTGGCCTCAACAAATTGGATTACTGGACAAACATGAATAACTGTCGATGATTCTTGGGTCTGAAAAGTTTTCGGAGCAAGAATTATTCATTTTTTTCTTTTGCTTGTAAGCAAATTAGTAATTAATTGATCACATGCCGAAATTGGATCTTTTATGTTGGGCACACAATTTTAAATTTACAAAGTTGGAACAATTGCTTTGCAAATTTTTGAAACCAAGTGACAAGGGTCACATGATGATCAGGTGGGAATTTCGGACTAGTGTTCCGCATGATTGATAAGTCAGTGGTCGACTGACATGTAAATGGGTGTGTAGTCAAATTTGGATAAATTATTGTGGGAACTGAAAGGGTAATTTCAATGTGACATCATAGGTGATTTCTAAGAATAAACTTTTTGGTCCATTTGTGTATTAGCATTTCTAAAATTGAAGGACAAATTTTATGAAATTGAAATAAAATTGACACCCATCTTGATCTGTAAATAATAGTTCCAACGCAAACAAATACGCATAATGCATGTGTGTGTTTATTTTTGTGTGTCAATGTTAGTGTTTTTTATTGTTTTGTGTATCAATCTTACAAGATTGTTGACACCGACAGTGTGCCTGTCTGGAAATGGATAGTTTTATGTGGATGGGATTGAATATGCAGAGAATCCGTAAAATAAAATAGAAATATAATTTGATTATGAACATTATCTCTTTTGTCAAGGGAGATGGAATATAAAGATTTGATGTGCTGGGTTATGAGCAGCCATTAATTAATAGTAAAATTGTGAGTAATTTGGGGATTCCATTTTTGATAGAATTTATATGAGAATAACAGTTTATAATAATAACAATAACAGTTTTTTTAGTGAGTAATTTGGGGATTCCATTTTGATAGAATTTATATGAGAATAACAGCTATTTATGGATATGAGCTTCATAAAAAGAAATGAGGGAGTACAAAATTAGCCAAATTTGGGAGAGGTCTTACACTGACTTCCCAGAATACGCTGCTCACGGATTTATATATATATATATATATATATATATATATATATATATATATATATATATATATATATATATATATATATATATATATAAACTTGAATTTTATTAGCATATAAATTGTGCTGTATGTATGGATGTGTATTAGGCATAGATGATATGGGAAAATAGTAAAGAAAATCTTGCTGATTTGAACTATTGTGAGTTTTAAAACGGAATGCATTGTGAATCTTAAACCAAGGGGCAGACATGAACGTGCTGTTACGTTATTTATACTCAGAACGCGATGTCACGTGCACCTGCAACATATTTGTTAAACTCGCACACCTATATTGGCATACTGGTGTCAGTAGTACTCACTGGGTGCATAGAAATGGATGAGCAACAGTTAAGGGGGTTTAAAATAAAAACACTTACTTGGATATTTTCTACAAAAGTATGGGTTTCAATAAGTGGTAGCTGTACACATGGGATTCATCAAATTAAGTTTTGGAGTTCAAACAAAGTCACTGGTTAACAGATGGGAATGGATAGTAAATAAATTCTTCGATGCTGGGTAAATGAAGTGAGATATTACAAAGACTTATGAGAGCTATTGTTCTGCCTTACAGCAGTGGAAAATTATTGGGAAAAATTAGATCCAACATAATGAATCTATAAAAGAATGTGATAGGGATAATATCCTCAATTTGTACTAATTATTTGATTGTGGGTAAAGGAATTAAGTTATCGTAGTGGATTGTTAACAGCAGCCTGAAAATGTCCTGAGAGTGTGCATCCATGTAATCAGAAATCCCAGATTTGTTTTTACAAACAACATTTTGGTAGAGGTCTTGTGTGGACGAACACTTCCTTGGTAGATAAAAAACGGTACTGCATGCTGGCAGCCACTTTTGCGGCCAGTTAGGCCAAACAAATTGAGAGGAAATTGTAGTTAAATACGTAAGTTACACATGGCTATTTGAAAAAAAGGAAATTTGTTGAGATGGGCAACATTTTTCGAAGGTTTATTAAAGTGTTATAATATGACATGTGGCAAGGCAAACTATTGGATGGGAAAATTAGATCTGGCTATAGAATAAATTTATTGACCCCTTGAAGTTAATTCTTCGAATCATTGTTTCACTGGCATTTTTTGTTCAAATTGGAAATAGTTTGGTAGAGCTTTGGTTAAAACCTTTGGTTGCGGTATCTTGGAACGAAATGATAAACCATAGAATATTGATAAGAATAGAAAAAAAAATATGGACCCAAAATAGAAAGTTGGATTCATGCCCCTCATTGCAAACAAGCACATGGGGCTAAGGTGGACGATCCCACAGAAAATAAGGCTGCACCTAGCAGCCCAGCAGAACATTCAGTGGCAGATAAATGATAGTCGTGATTTACAGTCATTTGAATTACATATTAACACCCCTTGCATTGATAAACATTACATTTTCAACATGTGATATTCCTACTTGGGATAGTGACATTTATTTGCCTACATGACATACAATTACCTGCTGATATTAATACAACATGAGTGAAAAAAATGTATCACAACTACACTCATGATCAGGGGATTGAGTTCAACCCCGGGAGATAGGGGGATCAGGGTAAGACAAATAATCTGATTTATGTTACATATTAAGGGATTTTCTTTATTTACCTTTTAGGAAGCTTGTTAGTTTGGTATATAATGTTGAATGTCATCGACATATAACTATGTCATAGGTATGAATATATACAAGGAGTAGCAGACTTGTTTGTTGGTTTAGTAGTTATATTGGCAATTGTTTTAGTGGTGGCTTGCTTGAAAGCCTTAGTGACGGTGTGTTTGAATAAGGTAACCAACAACACGATGATAACGCATGAAGTGACAAATAAGGAAAGAAATGTGGAACCAGAAAAGGAAGACTTTTATGGCGACATAAACAGTAGAATTAAGATAATGGCATAACGACAATGTTATGAGTTGTGTCAATCACAATATCAGTGAACTCATATCACCACGAGTGACACACTGTTAGAGAAAAAAAAAAAAAAAAGGGGAAAAGAAAAAGTGGAGAGGAATTATGGTAATAATACATTATGCTTAATTTGTTGGTTTGGGAAAATTTTTGTTTGGAATTAGATATTCCTGTTTGTGATTGTAATCATATACAATTTATTTTCTTAGAGTAGTGCTAAAATACCTGCACAAGCTAATTTTTGAACTATATTAACCTGAAAGCAATTGTGGATGCTATTCTTAGTTTAGTAGTGAAATACATACCTGATTGAATATTATTTGTGTGACGCATATAAATGAATATAACTTTTTGAATGTTGTAAGGGAAAACAACAAATTGTTGAATGTGAAACTGTCGGAAGATATACATGATTATGCTGATTTCATGGTAAGATGTACCCTATCTGATTCAGTGTGTGTGGAAAGCAGATTCAGATGTGACTGAGCATAAGGATAAGACGAGATCACATTTTGAAGGGAGTGCTAACGGAATTGGGAAGAAGTTCGAGAAAGAAAATTTGTGGCTAAAAAATGAAGTTAATCATGGCATACACCCTCTTTCTCAAAGAATGATGAAGACATTCTCCCGTGTAACTTGGAGATGAATGCTTACCTTCACCAAGGAAATTTATGTGACCATTTGCCTGGATCACACTGCAACATATGAAAGAAAGGCGATCACTTACTCTTGTTCGAAGGCTTCGAACATTCATCACATCAGAAGTTGCAGGACAACGACATTTTACCTGCAACCTCTGTGAAATGCGGGGACATATGTTATTACTTCACCAACTTCCGGGGAGCCAGCATGGAGCTGCAAACCAATGGCTGTGCCTTTTCACAACAGCTGTGCACGATTTTGCGGGCCACTCCTGGTATGGACCATGAATGACCTGAACACCATGGTCCCAACATCATTGTGGATGCATCCGGCATCCCTGTTCTACATCTTGCTGGCCAATCAACGTCACACCAATACTTGCTGCCCACTCATAATGAGGGAGGAGGCAAGTCGACTACAACTGGGCGAAGGCCTTGTTCAAGGAATCATTATGGTTCACAGCAAAAAAGTGGCAAGAATGCTACAAGGAGAGCAGGGTCAGTCTATGACTCCGCAATGTTACCACAACAGCGAAATCCTACACGAAGTAGTGCAGGAGCTATGAAGACATTAGGAGAAAATGTTTCATACCTGGATTCAAACACAAGTGATCAGCCCTTCCTTTCAAACAAAGTCAACATTTGTGTGGAGGCAAACGTTTTTTGCCAGATGGTGCAGATGCTTTACAAAACTTGAAAATGAAGTGAAATTGTTGTATCTTGGTGATGGTGAAGTGTTGTTTTGAAAAGATATTTGTGATGCAAATGCAATAGATTGAACAATATGGAAGGAGTCAATGACCAACGAAATGTTTTGTGATTCTTGCAGGATGACGGTGTATGCCTAAGGGAATTTGATTACCAAAGTTATGATTATTTACTTATACTTGTAATGATGTTTACTTGCAGTGATATGATTATTTACTTATACTTGTAATGATGTTTACTTGCAGTGATTGATTATTTACTTATACTTGTAATGATGTTTACTTGTAGTGATTGACTGTTTACTTATATTGATGTTTAGATTAATGGTTAATATAAACAAAAAACAAAAAGATGAGGGAATTGTGGAAGTGTAACTCAGTGTAACTTATTGATTGGCACTGGTAACTCATTGATTAAAGACTGGTAACGATTTCGTAAATGGATGCCAAGAATGTGCACGAACATGGTAATCTCTTGTCCACCTGGTCACAGCCCCTGGCTGGAGCACCCCCCTATCGTTTGGTAAACGGAACTCGCAGCAGGAGGGGAGCGAGCTGATGCCAGGACTCGGTGCATGCATGACCTCGGGGCATTAGCGGAGAAAGGATTAACATTCAGCGGACAGGGGATTAACTCCAGTTTGTCCATATAAACCAGAGCAAACGTTGAGTCAAGGAGACTTGCCACGATAACTCCTGCTCGACGGAGCGAACGAGCGCCCATCATCAGAACCTCTGCCCGACGGGAATGGCGGAGGAACATCGGCCGAACGAGAAGGACCATGCGGATAGAGTGACCTGGTCTATTGAGTTAAACGGTAGTTATTTGGTATTGGAATGAAAGTGAACAACCAGTTAATAAACCAGACCTTTTGTAAAACCTGTGTCCGGTCATTGGAGTCTTGAGTCTCCCTCACTATTTCCTCCACAATACCCGAACATAGAAAACAAATTCTGCAGGCACCGAATAACCGTGGCAGCCGACATATCCCCGCACGTATATGCAAAGGGGAATCGTGAATACTCATCGACGATAGTGAGCAGATAACGAGAGTTACTCGACAACGGCAGCGGCCCTTTGAAGTTCATCACCAAGCGCTCCCACGGTCTAGTAGCCCTAACGAGCGTCCCCATAGGAGGGTTGTAAAAACGCGGTTTGAGCTCCGCACAGATCATGCAATCACGGCAGATGCGGCGGATGTCCTCAATCGAGTACGGCAGATTCCCCTCGCGCACAAAATGCGCGAAACGTGCTACCCCGGGATGACACATAGTGCCGTGCAAAGTGCGCAGCCCCTCCAAAGTGACAACCCCCGCGCAAGTGGCCGGCCTCGATAAGGCGTCGGCGACCAGGTTATCCTTCCCCGGGCGGTATTTGATGGTGTAGCAGAAGTCTGCGAGTTCGATACACCAACGGGTGATTTTCTCATTCTTAATGCGCTGAGCATGTAAGGTGTCGTACATAAATGCAACGCTTTGTTGGTCCGTGACGATTTGGAAACACCGCCCAAGCAAGTACGGCCGCCATCGCTGAATTGATTCGACGATCGCGTACGCTTCCTTTTCGACAGACGAATGCCTCCGCTCGGCGGAGGTGAGAGTCCGTGAAAAGGGAGCCACAGGGCGTCCCCCTTGGGAGAGAGTCGCCGCTATCGCATGATCCGAGGCATCACTCTCCAAAACGAAAGAGGCACTCTCGTCAATCGTCGCGACAGCGGCGCCAGCGATGTCGGCTTTAAGGCCCTCGAAGGCCGCCATGGCGGCCGGGCCCATGGGGAACGTGTCGCAGGCCATGAGGGGGCGGAGCTTCATGGAGAAATTTTGCACCCACTTTGAATCGTGGGTGAACAGCCCAAGAGCGCGTTTCAGCGAGGCCCGATCGCTAGGCGGAGCCATATCGAGCAAAGGTCGCAGACGCTCCCTATCCGGAGAGACAGAGCCATGGGTCACGGTGTACCCCAAAAGATCTACCGTGCGTAGAGAGTAACGACACTTAGCCGCATTCATGGTTAGGCGATATTTCCGCGCGACCTCGAGGAAGCGCTTCAGATTAGCGTCGTGATGCTCCTGGTCATACCCACAAACAGTAAGATTGTCCAGATAGACAAAGACATCGGTCAAGTTCTCCTTCACAACGAGGTCATCCATAGCCCTCTGAAAACAAGTGACTCCGTTAGTTACCCCAAAGGGGAGTCGAGTGAACTGGTACAACCGCTGACCCGATTCAAAGGCTGTAAAGACGCGATCAGCCCTAGAGATGGGGACCTGATGATACGCACTATGCAGATCGAGAGTGCTATAAACGGAATACAGGGCCACCTGGCGTACCAGGGCGTCCATCCCCGGTAAGGGTTAGGCATCCAGCTGTGTAAAACGATTAATCGTCTGTGAGTAGTCGATTACCATGTGCTGGCGGTGGGCCTCACTTCGCACCACTAAGACTTGGGCCCACCACGGTGACCTACTGGGTTCTATAATACCGTCCTTTAAGAGCTGGGCCATTTCTTCCGCAATGAATTGCGCGTCTGCGCGAGAGTAGCGCCGCGATTTGACGGCTACAGGGGTACAATCAGTGGTCAGGTTGGGGAACAGCGAGAGAGGCTCCACGTCCATTTGAGCGAGGGCGCACACAGCAAGCGTGTCCGGCCCACCGAAGTCTATTTCCAAACGTCCATGCCGCTTAAGGAAATCAAGTCCTAACAGAACGTCGGCACATAAAGCAGGTAATACCATGAGATACACGTCCGGGAACGTGCATCCCTTTATCACAAGTTTCAATCGGCACGCCCCTTTTGTGCTCAACCGAAGTCCTTGGGAGGCCATGAACATCCAGCGTGTTGTCCCGAGAACCGGCCACCCATGTTGATGCACTAGTCGTTGATCGATAAAACTATCCGTAGACCCCATGTCAATCAAAGCCTGCGCAAAAACGCCCGTGACCTTGAGCGGAATGATGGCCTGCGCAAGGCCGGCAGACCCGGCAGGTATTGTACCAGCCGGGCGAGAAGCTCGCGCCTCGCGGGTGGATCCCACTCCGGCTGCAATCTTCCGGGCATCGTCGGCAGGTTGGGCCTCAGCAGGAGCATAGAAATCGTAATACCTACTGTCAGAGCACGTTCCCACGCCGGCTGCAGTTTGCTGGTCATTCGGGCAGCCCGGGGGGATCCTCGTGACAAGCGCATCGTTGGCTCATCAGCAGTTTCATTTGCCGGAGTGAGTGTGTGTAGGTCGTAAGAGCCGCCGCCAGATGGCGCTCGAGTCACGTGAGAAGGATCACTGCCGTCTGCAGATTCATATGCCAGAGTGGGTGCATGTAATTCGTAAGAGCCGCCGTCAGATGGGGCTCGAGTCACGTGCTGCGTTTGCCGCACATCAAGAGGAGTTTCCAAAGCAGGAGCATGTCGCTTGTTTGAAGTAGGCGTTTGAACGCCAGTCAAGGTCGGTCGCGCTGCGGCCGGTCGCGTTCGCGCCATTTGTTTCGGCGGCCCGGTGTATCTCACCAAGGTCGTGCGTGCAGCCAGAGGCCCGCGAGAAGGAGGTCGGCTCATCAAAGCCGAGTGAGGCGCCCCGTCCGGTGCTCGATCCGTTGGCTCAGCGATGAGCCCATTCAAGGTCACGCGGGGGCGCGTGCCCCGAGCGGCCTTCCTGCAGACCTTTGCAAAATGGCCCTTGGTGGAGCACAGGTGGCATATGGCTTCCCGAGCCAGGCAGTCAGATCGAGGGTGCTGCCGATTCCCACAAAAATAACATTTTGCGTATCGGTCAGGCCGTGGCCGGGCAGCGGCGGCAGCAGTTAGGTCGGAAGCGGAGTCCGCTTCAGGAGCACCCAGAGACTCGGCCGTGGTGGTCGGGTCCTCCCCCATATCCTCGGCGGTACCCCTCTCCGGTCGCGCGAGTTGAGAAGTCCCCGCCACGACTCGTGGGTGATCATAAGCGGTGGATTGTTCACGGGCATCTGTATAGACGCGTGCCAGCCGTAGTGCCTCCGTAAATGTCAGCTCCGCGACCTCCAGGAGTCGGAGCCTCAAGACTCCAGAATTAATCCCGGAGACGAATGAATCTCGGAGCAGGTCATCCTGCACTTGCTCGTGGGTCCGTACCTCCTGCACGCAGTCCGCCAATAGGTAACGCAGCTCCTGCGCGTAGCGATCGATCGATTCCGATGGTTGTTGTCGCCGCTGGGAGAGTTGATGCCGGCCGTGCACAGTGCTCAGTGTTTTTACGTATAATCGCTTCAGCTCGGCCAGAGCCGTAGCGTACGTCACAAATCGAGCAATGCTCCGGTAAACGCTGTGATGGACCTTCGACTGTAACATGTACAGCTTCACCGCAGCGGTGGGCTCTGTTTCCTGAGCGGCAAAGTAATTCTCCAGCGTTTTGAGCCAGTGGGTGAACTCCGATCCCGACCCCTCAGCTTGAGAGTCGGCTCCGAGAACCGTTACCATGATCATCTTGTGTTCAGTCATTTCGGCGATCTAAATGATATTAAATGTCGTGAAAATCAAGCTCAGACACGACTTGTCCCTTGGGTAGGTTTAATATCATTTAGATCTGAAGTAACATCCTGTAAAAATACATTCATGCAACAGACATTAGAATCAGAGTATTACATGGGCAATGTCCGATATCAATAGGTAAAACAAATCAGCGCAGCATATAGGGGCGTACATACCATTCAAACTACAGGACTATGTCACAGTAAGTGCCGCTGGAGTGTTTGTGCGCCCCGGTTGTCCCGGGTCTTATAGACGCCCCTTTTTAAGCGAGCACACCCTGGGTCACCTTCGGTATAATTTCACTACATATGTCATAAATCTTTCCACTCCCTCTCCCCTCACCTCTCTCTCCTGCCTCCCCCCCACCCCCTCCGGCAACGCCGGGTACTCCTGCTAGTTAACTATAAATATACGAAAGCATCGTTAATAAAGTTTCTACTCGATACAATTCCAAATTTTAGGCTTCAACATAATCGCCACATTTTGTAATTCATCATTGAATCCGATTTTCCTACTTGTTGAAACATTCTCCAATTGCTGCTGAGTAGTTCCATGAATTGCATTTGTGATCGTAGCCCGAAGTTCATCCAAAGATGTGGCTTTGATGAATAAACAACAATTTTACATAACATAGCCCCATGAAATGGAGTCCAGTGGGACAGGTCAGGTGAACGAGCTTGCAAAGCAATTGGTCCACGACTACCGATCCACTTGCCTGGGAAGACATCCTTCAAGAACTGTCGCACATTCGAAGCATGGTGGCAGGGAGCCTCGTCTTGCGGATACAAGGTGATTTGTGAAATATTTAATCATCGTAGTTTGGGGACAAATAAATTCCATAACATTGCAAACTGTCAATCACCAATGACTTGCTTTTCCAAAAAAACAAAAACAAAGGACCAATGATGTGTGACCTGCTGAGAGAACACCAGACATTGATTTTTCTGTCCCCCAAATGCGGTAATTGTGGTGATTGACTTTACCACTGCCTCGTCAGAAAATGTCAACTCGTAAAGTCACCCAGGAGAATTGTGGATGTAACAACAGCAAAAACAACATGAACGTTAACATAACTTGATGAATTATGCTTTCAGATACCATTTACAGTTTGTTTCTGTCTGGTGTACATCAAAAGTTATAAAAGTACAAAATCGCCCAATAACTTGATGTACATCTTGTATAAGTATTGTTTTAACAATTAAGATTTAAACACGTGACCACATCCCATGAATCCTTCCTTCGTATACAATATGGCTTCCAAAACAAAGAAGACACCAATGCCAATTGCAACAAGAAAATGTCTTTTTTCTGTGTGCATACTTATGGTGGGTTGAAAAATAGTAAATTTGAATGTGTCTCATGATTTATTCATTCAACTGTAGATGTCACTGGTTGGAAGCCTTCAAAGTTGCTCACAACTCTAGTTTATTATTACTTTGTTATTGGTATTATTATTAGTGTTTTTGATCTGTAAAAGTTTTCATTCGATAGCTCATTGTGGGACATGCTGTCAGCCTGACAGCATAATATATGTTGGGAAGATTATATAGGTAATAAAGTAATTCCCATGATACTTTGAAGCAGATGCCACAGACACCGAAGCAACTCAATTACAGAGCACGATTGCAAGACCACTATTACACTGCAACCACAATCCACCTGAGTGCATCATGAATCCTAGGACAAGGCAGACATGCCAACGTAGTCTCTTCTGTTTGACAAATCATGTGAGACAATATCCATTGGATAAGCTCCTGATTTTCTTCTGGGACACATTCCTGAAGGTAATACCAAAGAAGACCTTCTTGGCTCGTCCAATCTCACTTGCCCAACAATTTCGAGTTTGATTGGGGCCATAAACTATCGTGAAGTGGCTTAATGATGGGATTGTTACACAGTAGACAAAAGCATCGGTCATTTTTTTCGCCAAACCACCACGTGGGCGAACACATTTTTTAAAGTCCTGCTTCAAGAAATTGAATAACCAGAAGGGTCTTGTATGACATCATAATCTGGTAATCAGCTTGTAAAATACCCCAAAAATAGTTTAATTAGATTATAACATGCTATGATGACATTTTAAGTTAATAAGTATTTTAAAGTCAAGGTATTCAATATACTGATATCAAATTTTCAATTAAACCGATACATTAGGTGTTGTGATGTCATTATGAGGCCATCATCTTTTACTTGTAATTTTTTTTTTACAAAGAAATTGTAGAATTTCAAACTCTAAGTGCCATAACTTAGAGTGACTAGTGACCTCATGTTTTGTTTTGTTGTTTAGGCCAAGACTTTCCAATAAAATAAATCAATTAAATTGATACATTAAGTGTTATGTCATTATGATGTCATCATCTCTTTATTGTAATTTTTTTAATGTATATATATATATATATATATATATATATATATATATATATATATGTATATATATATATATGTGAGCGTATGCTAGATCAGCACCTTGGACGACTCCTCAGCACCATCCTGAAACACACCACTGCATATGCTATTGAATGAGGTGTATATACGGTGGCCGGAGTGCAAATCCTGCCACCAACCTCCCTGAGAGAGGAGCCAGTACCCTGTTACTCATTTCGCCGACCTCGGAAGGATGACAGACTGAGTCAACCCCACCTGGTATTAATTCAACAGCTGAACGGGATTCGGATCCCAAGCCCGTTGAACTTAGGACCTTCGGATCCCAAGCCCGTCGCCCTAACCATTAGGCCAACACCAGGGATATATGTATGTATGTATGTATGTATGTATGTATGTATGTATGTATGTATGTATGTATGTATGTATGTATATATATATATATATATATATATATATATATATATATATATATATATATATATATCGTAGGGGAGTTGTCGGTACCTTGGGAAGAGAACATGGAGGAGGTGCACGAGAGGAAGAGGAAAATCCAGTGAGCTGAAGGCAGAGTGCCGGGAGAAGGGTTGGCGAGTTTCGTGTCAGCCATTTGAGGTTGGGTGTAGAGGGTATATTGGCAATTCCTTTTCTGCATTTCTTGCCAGGCTGGGAGTGTGTGGGACAGAAAGAAGGAGGATGTGTGACAAGGTGGCCCAGGTTGCCTTGAAAGGCTCATTTTGGATATGGAGGAAGTTTATGGAGGCACGTCGAATGGTGTAGGTTTTTTTTTTTTTTTTTTTTTTTTTTTTGTTACCACTATTATTTCTTATTTTGTGGATATGAGTGAGTGGATGAGGGTGTGTGTTTTTGCATGAATTAATTTTTGCATGAGTGTGTCTTTTTGTGTGTTGAGTGGTGTATGATGCAAGGGTAGGTGGTTGGTTGGTTGGTGTTGTGTGTGTATGTGTGTGTATGTGTGTGTATCGGTGTTTATGGGTGTGTATGTGTGTGTATGAATGATCTGGTGTGTTTTGCTGGTGAGTGGTGAAGGGTATAAAGGTGGGTGTTTGAGTGTTCCACCATGTTCGTTTGGTGCTGTGGACCCGGATGCGAGGCGCCGTCACGAGTGAACGAGCTCTGTTTCTCTGCCGGTGTTTTCGTTTCCTGTATTTTGTTGTGTTTGCATTTATTTCTTATTATTTACTTATTGCTTTGATTATTGCTTGTTTGTCCTGCATTTTCGTTAGTCTTTTCCCTCCCTGCTTTCCCCCATCTTCCTCCTGTTTGGGGGGCGTTGCCCACCAGACAGGGGGGAGTCTTGTGCTCCCCTTCGTCTCCCGTCCCTCCCTCCCCCCCCCCCCCCCCGCCCCGAGTGTTGTCCTCCGCCCTTCCTAGAACCCCGGCATGGCGAGCAGGCGCCATAATTGTGTCCGGTTTCGGTTGGTTGAAGTGGATTGCAGTGTGCCGGCTAGAGATAAATTCGATAAAGATGTATTGTTGGGTGTGCTGGGGTTCAAGGCTGTTGACTTTTTCTGCCTGATCTCCCTCGCCCGTGGCTTCGACGTGTCCTTTCAAACAGGGCAGGGACTTGCCGAGTTCTGGCGCCGGTGGGCTACCGCTCGGTCTGCTGGGAAACTGGCAGACTGGGCGGTCGAGGCTCTCTCAGAAACACAGGAGAGAGTCGTGACCGTCCACCTTTACAACGAAGGCGTGAGTGACTATGATGTCAAGGTTTGGCTCAGTCGATACGCGGACATCCGAGGCCCAGTACGGCTCGTCCGGGACAGCCTCGGTATTTGGACCGGTTCTCGGCAGTTCCGGGTAAAGCTGCGGACGAGGCAGGACGGCACGGCCACCCATATCCCTAATGGAATTATGGTTGGGATGGACCGAGGCCAAGTCTTTTACGCAGGACAGCCGAAATTATGCCGCCGATGCGGTCAACTTGGCCACTTGATTACTGGGTGTACAGTGAGTATCTGCACCCAGTGTGGCGAGTTGGGACATTTGAGGGAGCGCTGCACCCAAGCGGTGCGGTGCAACCTCTGTGGTGCGCCGGGGCACACTTTCCGCTCCTGCCCGCAGAGTTACGCGAGCAAGATGCGTGCTGCTGCGGGCGGGAGTGGGGGTGTTGCCCAAGGGACAGGGGACGGTGTGCCCCCAGGGACAGGGAAAGTGGACGGTGTGCCTCCAGGGACCAGGAGGGGTGTTGCCCAAGGGGAGGGGGAGGGGGTTGCCCAAGGGGTGGGGGAGGGGGTTGCCCAAGTGGTGGGGGAGGGGGTTGCCCAAGGGGCTGGGGAGGGGGTTGCCCAAGGGGCTGGGGAGGGGTTTGCCCAAGGGATAGGGGAAGGGGTTGCCCAAGGGGTGGGGGAGGGGGTTGCCCAAGGGGTGGGGGAGGGGGTTGCCCAAGGGGTGGGGGAGGGGGTTGCCCAAGGGGTGGGGGAGGGTGTTGCCCAAGGGGCTGGGGAGGGGGTTGTCCAAGGGGCTGGGGAGGGGGTTGCCCAAGGGGTGGGGGAGGGGGTTGCCCAAGGGGTGGGGGAGGGGGTTGCCCAAGGGGTGGGGGAGGGGGTTGCCCAAGGGGTGGGGGAGGGGGTTGCCCAAGGGGTGGGTAAGGGGGTTGCCCAAGGGGTGGGGGAGAGGTTTGCCCAAGGGACAGGGGAGGGTATTGCATCTGGGGTCGGGGGGGGGGGGGGACTAATGTGTTTGTGTGTGTGTCAGCCCCCCGCCCCGTAGAAAGTAAAGGGAGGGAGGTGGAGGGAAAGGAGAACATGGAGGAGGGAGGGTTAGATCAGGACCTGGATGTGGCTTCGCCGGGTGTCGGGCCCACTGCGGTGGGAGGGGAGGAGGCACGAGGAATGGTGGCTCCGGTGGCGGGGTCAGAAGAAACATCCTCAGTGCCAGAAACCCCGCTGCCGGAGGCTGGAAGTGATGGCTCCTCCTCCGGCTATGAGCAAAGTGTCCCTGGACAATGGATCGAGAAGAAGCGTCGGAGGAGGGGCCAGGACAAAGGGAAAGCTCCTCTGGGCAAAGCCCCACAGGGAAAGAACACAAGAACGTCATAGAAGAAAAACCCCTGTGGGGCGTAGAGCCCCCCGTGCATCAAGCGACCCATCCAGGTCTGGGGGATCGCCTGCTCGTGGTAGGGGTGGGGCGCAGTCGGGGTTGGCCGCAGCAGGTCTGCGGGGGAGGGCCCGAATGCCGTCTTCCCCTGAACGCTCACGTTCCCGTTCCCCCGTGAGTCGTTCCCCACCCGTTGACCTTACCCCTCCTCCGGGGGCAGCTGTGGCCATGGGCCTCAAGGAGGGTTTGCTCGCGGAGGACTGGTGGCTTTCTTCCCCGGGTGGCGGGCGAGGGGGGGTAATTTATTTGACCCCCGAGGAGGAGGACCTCTCCCTGCTACCCGGGGAGAATGTCTGCATAGATGGGGACTGGCTCCCGGGCACCCTCGTGGCTCCCGGCTGCGGGAAGAACCGCAGGGGGAGGAAGAATGGTAGCTCGTCGTGTCTTGGCAAGGAGGGAGGAGCTTCATAAGTCCTATGACTCCCCTTTCGTGGTTTGCACTAGGGTTGGTGATTAATACACTAACACCTATGAGCTTTAAACTAACGAGTTTAAATGTACGGGGAGTCCGTACCACGGTCCGGAGGATCGCTATTTTTGAAGAACTGCGCAATTTTGAATGGGATGTCTGCCTGTTGCAGGAATGCCATATTCCGCACGGTGAGTATGGATACCTCCGTGCAAATTGGCGGTATGGAGAGTCGTATTGGTCCGGCAGCTATACTAACAGGGCGGCAGGATTAGGGTTCCTTATTAAGAGCCCGAATGTCGAGGTCCTTAGTTTAGAAGAAATTATCCCGGGGCGGTTGGCCGTGCTCAGGGTGGTGGTGTCCTCGACCCCACTGACCCTGGTCAACGTGTACGCTCCAACGATGGGGGAAGAAAGAGTGGAGCTCCTGTGCCAGTTGGGGCCCCTCCTCTCCACCTCTGGCCCCGTGATCGTCGGGGGAGATTTTAATATAAGATTGGACAGGTTGCCCCTGGGGCCATCGGCGCGGGCCCTTAAAGGGCTTGTTCAGGATCTTAGGTTGAGGGACACGGGTGCGGAAAGGAATGAGGTCACCTGGACCGATGCGGCTGGTACCAGTCGGGCTAGGCTTGATTACATCCTTTTGACACCAAATTTTGGCGACCCGGACCTGGTACTTCACGCGGTGGCATTTTCAGATCACTGTCGTTTGTCTCTGCGTATTGAATTAAATGGGGTGCGTCCCCGGCGCTCTGGACTCTGGAAGCTTAACTGTCGTCTTTTGCAGGATGACAGTTTAGTGCGTGCCTACGTTCAGAAGTATAGGGAGTGGGAAACGGTTAGGTGCCTCTTCCCTACCTCGGCAGCCTGGTGGGAGGAGGTGAAACGTAGGACCATAGGGTTTTTCCGTATGGCCGGGCGAATGAGGGCCGCGGGGAAACGAGAGCGTTTGAAGCGCATGCAGGCATACCTCCCGCGCCTGCATAAGAAACTTTGCGAAGGGAGGGACGTGTCGGGGAAAATCCGCCGGGTGAAGGGGAGGCTTTCTTGCCTCCTCGAAGCCAGGGCGAGGGCCGTCATCTTCCGGAGCAAGGTGCAGGCATTGGAGGGGAACGAAAGGTGTACCAGATTTTTCTTCCAACGATGTGCCAGGCAGAGGGGCGACTTGGCCCAGGTTAATGTGGGGGGAGGCCGTGTTTCGGATCCGGACCAAATTACTGAAGCAGTGGAGGACTATTACTCCAGGCTTTTTGAAAAACGACCGGTTGACCAAATCCAGATGGCCGACGTTCTCGGCCATCTGAGGAATCATCTGAGCCCCGAACAGCGGGAGCGATTGGAGGAGCCGGTGAGCCTGGAGGAATTGACCTCCGCTGTTAGGGATTTGGCCGCGAATAAAACCCCGGGTGACGACGGCCTGCCTGTGGAGTTTTATCGCCGCCTTTGGCACGTCCTTGGCGAGGACTATCTGCAGGTAGTGAGGGAGCTAGCCACCTCTGCGAGGCTTCCAGATTCGATGCGCCGGGGCGTCGTAAACCTCGTGCACAAGAAGGGTGATCGGGAGGGTCCAACTGGCGCCTGATCACTTTGTTGAATGTCGACTACAAGATACTAACAAAGGTGCTGTCTAAGAGGGTGCACGGTGTCATGGTGGACCTCGTGCACCCGGACCAGACTTGTGCTGTTCCGGGACGCAGAGTGTCCGACAGCCTGGGCCTGGTTCGAGAGGCGATCCAGCTAGCAGAGGAGAGAGGCCTCCCACTGAGCATAGTCAGTTTGGACCAGGAGAAGGCTTTCGACAGAGTGTCACATGAATACATGATGGCCGTTTTGGACCGTTTTGGCTTTCGGCCAAATTTGATGCATTGGGTGGACCTGATGTATAGGGACGTTGAAGCCCGTGTTTTGGTCAACGGACACCTCTCGGGAGCCTTCCCAGTCGCTTCTGGGGTCAGGCAGGGCTGCCCAATGTCACCAGTCCTTTTTGTCCTTTGTATTGAACCGTTTGCTTGTGCACTGCGAGCGGATCCATCCTTCCCTGGGTTGTGGATTCCCGGAACCCATGGGGAGCGCCTAAAGGTGAGTCTGTACATGGATGACGTGTCGGTGTTTGTCACCGATGCAGTCGCCATGTGCAGACTGGTTGGCCTCCTCTTCTAAAATCAATCCTCAGAAGAGTGAGGTCATGCACTTTGGTCGGCACAGGACGGGCTCCGGCCCCCCTTGCCCGTACACGGAGCGGAGAGATCGATTAAAGATCCTCGGGGTCTGCTTTGACCCAGGCGGCGTGGCCGCTGAGAACTGGCGAACGGTCATTGGGGGATTGGAATTGGAGGTCGCTTCTTAGCGGTCTCGTCGCCTAACCATGGAGGGGCGAAATTTAGTTATCAAGAATGTTTTGATCGTTAAGTTGTTGTATTTGGCGAAAATCTCCCCACCTCCTCCTGCGGTGGGACGGGCTCTAGAAAGAATAATTTTCACTTTCTTCTGGGGTACCCGAGCAGAGCGCAGGAGTAGGAGGGTCGTGAAGATGAGCCCGTCCTTGGGTGGGAAGGGTGTCCCCTGCCCGGTGCTTGTATGTATGTCTGTGTTTGCGTGTACTCTCATGGAGTTATTCGTGTCTGAGGACCCGGGTCGCCTGCTGGCGCGGGATTTTTTGTTCTTCTTTCTAGGGCCGTCTGTCGCGCGGTTGGAAGGGCGGTCCCTCCCGCTGTCTCGGCCTTTTTCTGGGTCGTGTCCGGGGCATTTCCGGATGTTTGAGGGGTTCGCCCGGGAGCAGGGCCTGTTGACCTGTCGGCCCATCGGTTGGCAGTCGTCGCAGGTCCTGGATCACTTGCGCCCAAGGGAGGTGCTGCGTGAGGTGCGTATCCTTCGCGGAAGGCCTCTCGCAGAACGTACGGCGAGAAAGGTTTGGGAGAACGTTTCGGCTCGCTGTCTTGCTAACGACCGGAAGGACGTCGCGTGGCAAGCCGCCCATGAGTGTCTTCCGGTCCGGGTGTTTCAGTTCCAGAGGGACCTGAACGTGTCGGTCCAGTGTCCCCGACCCGGATGCACAGGGGAAGAAACCGTCAGGCATGTCCTTTGGGACTGCCCTGTCGCCGAGGGGTCTGGTCGCTTGCAGCTGGCCTCCTCGAATGCTATGTGCCTTGGCTGGTGATGGTCAGACGGGACGTCTTTGCGTTTAGCGGGCTCCTACCACAACCAGTGCCTGTCCGCAAGTGGAGGCAGGCCTGGAGAACGGTCTGTATAATCAAGACCGTCTTGTGGCGAGCGAGAACCAGAGGTTTCCATACCAGGGTGTGGTTGGATCCTGGGCAGATATGGGGCATGGCCCAATCCTGCCTCCAAAGGTACAGACTTGGCGACAGCCTGCGGGCGACGGGGCGGGGTGCTGGCCGCAACGATGCGTCAGGTGTGTCGTAAAGCCCTCCCTGGAGCGGAGAATACGGCCGGGCTTTTCTGTGGTGAAGGGGGGGGGGGGGGTCCCGCGGGAGGTTACTTCCAAATGTGCGGGCGACAGTCATGTGCAGCCGTAGTCGCTGACCAAGCTTGCCGCCCGGGCTTGGAAAGGTTGGGGGTGCTCCGGCAGGTGTGCTTGCGGGCCCTGTCGGGCGGTGATTCTCATTGGGACACTCACGCCTCGTGGGCAGCTCAGGGAGTCGGGGCCTTCCTTGTGGTGCATCTTCCGGGTGGGCCCTCCCGGGCGCGGCCTGGGGAGGGTGGGGGCAGTTGGGTTTCCTTTTGTTTGATCTTGATTTTGCCTTGGTTTGATTTTTATTTTCCTTCATTATTAATTACCAGCGGTGGGTCGAACCTCATCGTGTTTGTGGCTGCATGCTCCCGGCTGTGGTTAGCAGCCGGTTGTTGATTTCGGTATGCAAAGGAAAAAAGGCCCCTTGACCCTTATTGTTTTAAGGTGTCCCTTCTTTGGTTGTTTTCGGGGGGTGGGAGGGGGGATAGGGTCTTCTTTCCTTTCTCCCTCCCCTTTGGTTAGTTAGAGTTAGGTGTCTGCTGCCTGGGGTGGGAGAGGGGTTTTTGGGGGTTTGGGCTAGGGATGATGGACTTTGGTTTTTATGATTTATTGAATTTGATTTGATTTTCATTTTGGTCTTTGAACCTTGTTTTCTTTCGTTTCTTGATCTTTTGGTTTGCTTTCTCTCTTTGAGTTCCTATTTATTGTTTGATATCTTGTTTCTTGGCTTTTGATTTCTTTGTTTTTGATTTTCCTGGGTTCTTGTGTGGTGGTGATGGTGATGGGTTTATTGATTGTCTTTTGAGCGTGTTTTTTTACCTTTTTTTTATAATAAAAAAGGCCTCGGCCATAAAAGAGGTGTTGTTGTTGTTGTTCGCACTGGCTGGGGGTGGGAGTATGTACGGCGTACACATCCAGGTGCAGTTGCTGCATGTGGATGTGTATGTGCCCCTGCTGGCCCACGTTAGCTGACCATATTGAGGTTGAAGGGCCAAAACGGGATGATGCTGAGGACCTCGCCTGAGGACCCGGTCAGTGCGGCACACTTGTGACCAGGTGTGTTTTGAACTTATGTTATATATATATATATATATATATATATAAAACTGTGTGTGTGTGTGTGTGTGTGTGTGTGTGTGTGTGTGTGTGTGTGTGTGTGTGTGTGTGTGTGTGTGTGTGTGTGTGTGTGTGTGTGTGTGTGTGTGTGTGTGTGTGTGTGTGTGTGTGTGTGTGTGTGTGTGTGTGTGTGTGTAATGTTACCGATAGACTCCTAAACAGAGAGGCTTACGTGCTTGATATTTGACATAGACATGGCCATTGAACGTGAGACGAACATGGCCGAACTCAAAATATTTGACGATCCATATTTTTTATTCATATTTACCTCAGCGCATTTCAGCGCACGGATTCAACGGAATCAGAGCAGGTGGGCGCTGATTCGCTCAGAGCGATCACGTGATGACGCTATGAATGCTATGACGCTATGAACGATATGACGCTATGAACGCTATGACGCTATGAAAAAAAAAAATCGCTATGACGCTATGAAACGCTTTTTTTTGTTGTTGTTGTTGTTGTTGTTTTTTTTGTTTTTTTGTATACTGAATCGAGGCTCGTGAAAGAGCTGACATTTACTTCACAAACAAATCAACCAGACAAACAAAATATATAAAAAGAGGGAGCGGAAGACAAGAGAAGGGAAAGCACACAAACACTTGAGTCAACGCTATGACGCTATGAACGCTATGACGCTATGAAAAAAAAAATCGCTATGAAACGCTATGACGCTATGAACGCTATGACGCTATGAAAAAAAAATCGCTATGAACGCTATGACGCTATGACGCTATGAAAAAAAAAATCGCTCGCTTTGCCAAGGGGCTCGCTCCCCGCCCGTTCCCCTCCCCTCCCCCTCCCCTCCCCTCCCCCGCCCGGCAATGACGGGTACTTCTGCTAGTATATATATATATATATATATATATATATATATATATATATATATATATATATATATACACACTGTATATTGTTGTAGTTCTGAGAATGTACATATTGATTAATAAAGGCTTTGCCCCCATAGTTAGTCCACATGCAACACGTAGGCCACCTTAGAACATTAGTTATGTCATAGTATATGTGTAGAATAAGGCCATTCCCAATAGTGATACCTGCGTTGTGTAAAATAAATAGGAGTAGGTCCCATTCATTTTGCGGCCCACCCTCCAATCAACCTCGTTGGGCAGCATCCAGTCTGCGCCCCATTATTGCTATTGCCCCTCGCATTAGGATGCTCAAACCAGCCAAATGCCATGAGGTAGGCCTGGAGAAGGGGGCGGAGCGCGAGGTCGGGGTGTGGCCACGTCAAGCAGCACGTCAAGGGCGGAGCCGGTAAGAGCCAACAACCAACCAGGGCTCGGGTGGAATGGCGTGAGGGGCGTGGTCAGAGCGCGGCTGGCAAATTTGAGGGTTCGCTGTGTGGCGCTATATAAACGCGCACACAAAGCCCTAGCAGGGGACTTGTGAGGGAAGCCAAGTATTGGCATGATAAAGAACTCTCATGCGGAAGAATTGATATGGACTATTGGGAGAGGCGCTTTGTTGGAAGGACTTGAACGAAGGACTGGCTGGCGTTAAGAGTTATAAGCAAGGACTTGCTGGGAAAGCGCATGAAGGTCTCGCATCAGTGGCGCATTGGAGAGGACTTTGGCGGGAAAGGCGCTTTGGATTGAACTGGATCGAAAGCGCATACAGCGCCGGTTCTGCTATTACGTACACGGCCGAGACCGCAGGTATAACCGCCAAACCGGTTCGTTTATTACGTACGCGGCTAAGCTGCGAAGTAACCGCCCAGCCTTGCTTACCTTTCGCCGATAATTGTCCGATCCGCGCCCACGACATGCGGGGAGCGTTCTGCCGTCCTTCCATCTTCTTCAAGGCGAGTCAGGGACCCAGAGAACAAGCTGTGGACATCATCCCTGGACCATCAACCCTGACCATCTACATCCCCGTGTGAGTGTGTCTGTGTGTGGGCCCGTTTGTCCAGGGGATAAGTTAAGACTGTTCTTAAGGCTGCACTGTGTTTCTTCTTCTTCGCATCATTGTACAAAGTGTTAATAAACCAATCTGTTCTTCCTTTCTTCTTAATCCGACCGTATTAGTGATTTCTTCCATTGGGTAAACGTGGCACGATTCGGAACCGCTCGGATCTGGTTTAGTACCTGTTAACGGCCCGGATCATGGCTTGCTATCGCTCGGCATTTCCACTAACACCATGGTTTGGGCGGGGTTATTTCCTTGCTTCCCGGGAGGCGTTGGTAATTAGGTAATAGGAATTCGGCCTACCACCCTATTCAACGCTGACCGGAGGAACGTCATAGCCCCGGATCACGTCGGCTTGATAAAAGACAAGGGGATTCATCCCCCCTTACGTTGATATCCACAACATTTGGTGTCAGGAGTGGGATTGGACCCGAAGTGCGCCTAAAGCACTCAAAATTACGAGCGGCCGAAATTTTATGAACATCCAAATTAAATTCGTGCCATGGCTAGTCAAGATGGTCAGATGCCGGTGGGGGTAAATGATGAGGTAGATGAGGGAAAAGAAGTAATAACCCAGGACCACTGGGAAGAATTGGGAGAGATAGAGGAGGAAGCAGTAGAGGTAGCAGGAGCAGAAGATGGCGGCGCCTCGCACATGGTGACGAGGGCCGCGCCCGCTGCACAGGTGTGGGGGGGGGGGGGGTAGACATGCAAGCCTTCATGGCGCAATTCATGCCGGGAATAAAAGAATCGAGTGCAAATCCACGAAAGAAATGAAGAACGAAATTTGGGGACTAAGTGATAACATCAATAAAATAAATGGGAGGATGGACGTCCAGGAGAAAAAGATGGATGCAATGGGTGGCCAAATGAAAGAAGGGTTAAGTAATTTGGAAAACAAAATGGGAGATCAATTGGAAAACAAAAGGGGGGATTAGAAAGCAAATTGGGGGGCCAATTTAAGGACGTGGGTGGCCAAATGGGAGAAATGAATGAGGGGTTAGTGGGATTGGAAAACAGGATGGGCACCCAAGAGAATCGAATGAAAGGGATGAAAGACGGGTTAAAGGGTGTGGTAACAGAATAGGTGGCCAAATAAAAAAGATGGGGAAAGACATAGATCGTAGGTCAGGCAGGAAGGTCGCATTGGTATGCGACGAGGTAACGCGATTTGAGAAGCACGTGGAAAGCGAGGTTGAGTCAAGCACAGCCAGGTGGACCGGGGTAGAAATCGCGACACGGGGTATAGAAAAGCCGACGGCCGCCGAAGTGGAAAATTTTCTTTTATTAGCGCCGGCGGTCGTCGAGGAAAAAGAAAATGAAATAATTATAATCGAAATTGGGGCTGAAGAGACGGCAGAAGCAGAAATTAAATCTGAGGAAAAGATGGAATTTGTACAAAGTCCGTGTTCGCATCGTGATGTCGTGCTGCCTAACCCCAATGAGAATTTGCAGGCGCTGCTGCGGAAAAGGGTCATGAAGGTAAGTAGGGCTGTGTATGGCGCGAAAAGGTTTGGCGTGAAAGTGTTTGGCGCGAAAAGATTTTTTGCGCGCTTGGGATCGCGACGTCACCCGGGTGCTTGTGGAAGGTCCGTGGTGCGATATGTGAAAGCGAATGGCGTGCGTATGCAGACGGCGCCAGAGCGCGAGTGTATGACGGAATGTAAGTGGGAAGGGTGTGAAGAGTGTGACACAGTGTGCAATGGTTGTAGAGAGTGTGCGAGGATGCACACCAGAGCGTGTTGGAGAGTGTGCGGGAGTGCACACCAGAGCACGTGATTGGGTGTGCGACGAGATTGCACACCCGTGGGTAGGTGTGCGCTGATTGGGTATGTGCAAGAGTGCACACCCATGGTTTTTACAGAGGATGTAATGGGAGAGAGTGCACGAGAGGAGTGCGTGGAAGAAAAGTGTGTAACGGAGTGTGTGAGTGGTAGGAGAGTGCCAGGGTGTGTGCGAGGATGTGTACTAATGGAGTGTGTGAGCGGCATGAGTGCGCCTGGGTGGTATGCACAAGCGAGTGCAGTGACAAAATGTGTGGAATGTATGGGAGGCGCTGGAGTGCCTCGGTGTACGAGTGAGAAACGGGTCGCGTGGTGTGAGAATGCGATTCGGGAATCGACGCAGACCGGGCAGCGTTTAGTGCAACGGATAGCCGACGCGAGCTCTCGGGGCGTGGTGTTCTTTGTGTGCTGCGTGGGCCGGCGGGGATCGTTGCCGCAGCAGCGTGCACGATTCGGGCCGGGCCCCGCCATGTATGGTCGGTGCCGCGTCGTAAAGGCGAACGGCACAGTTTGAGGGGAGGAAGGCGAGGTCGGACCTTCGCCCCCTGGCTGGCGCAGTGCTCCGGCCGGGGGAGGTTGGGTCATCGTGCTGGAGACCGGAAGGCTCCGCGCCGAGATGGCGCCTGGAACCTTGGCCCGAGTATGCCTCCTCCCCAGAATCGAAAATGCCGGACGGACCGAACCAACAGGAGACTGACCACCCGTATGCATTGCTCGGCTTTTCAAATCCGAGCTGTGAAAATGCATTCCCGCATGACGAGGCTCCAGTGTAGTGGACGAGTAGCAGTGGTGATGGCGAATGGTAACTTTACCATTCACTTGGGGCACATGAGCAGTAGATTTATGGGGTGCAGTGAGAACTAGCCGAGGGTGGGCTAGGATAATGTTAGGGATTTAGAGATGACCATAGGAGACCAAGATTTAAGTAGTGACTTTAATACAAGTCGTGGGGACGTAGAGAGATTAGGTGGATGTTGATGACGAGGGAAGTGAACTTTGGTCGTGAAATGGGGCATCTTTGGGCTTCATGAAAAGCGCTATACAAAATAAATGAATTATTATTATTAAGTGCTTAGTGTAAGGGAAGACGGGAAGCACGAGTATTAGGGGAAATAGTTAGTTATGTGATGCTGTGTGTGTGAGTATGAGGATGAGCTTTAGGCGCAAATGAGGAATTGAATGAGAATCTTTGTGGATGAACTTGGTGAAATGAGGCTTTGGTCGTGAATGGTTGTGTGTGTGAGCATCTGGTTATTGGTGAACTTGGTGAAATGAGGCATTGGTCGTGAATGGTTGTGTGTGTGAGAATCTGGTTGTGGATGAGCTTGGTGAAATGAGGCATTGGTCGGGGATGACCGGAGAAAGTGTGTATAAATGGAGTATTGTGGACAAGGTGAATGGTGTTGAGTGAATTGGCTTGCATGGCGTGCAAGTGGAGAATAGTTGTGTGGAATAAATGGTGTGGAGTAAATGGTGTGTGGAATGAGTGGTGTGGAGTGCATGGTGTGAAGGAGTGGATGGTGGAAGATGAACCCCTTCACGAATACCCGGGGAGGGTAGTTTAAAGTTAGGTAGAGGGAGTAGGTAAATTGTTTGGATATTGACACCTGTGGTGCGTGTAGTAGCAATGTGGTGCTTTGAGGGATGCATAAGTGAGTGGAATGGCTGGGTGTGTGGGCTTAATTAGTGAGTATGGTTAAATGGGAACTCCGCCACTGGTAGTCTGTTGGCCAGGTGAGGCCGCAGGTAGGCTCTGGGAGCCAGTTGTGTGCTGTTCAGTGGGGCCCGAGGATCCAAAGGAAGGACCCAGGTAGCCCAATGCCAGAGAGGGCATTAGAGGGGTGAGAGAGCCAGGAGGGCCTTCCCCAAGTTAGGGTAGTCGCAGGAGCTAGGCAAGCTTGGGTGGCGACTTCAGTGGCAGAGGTGCACAGGTAAGTAATGCCTGCTAGTAGAGCCACACGACCACGCCCCGAAATTGTGCGAAGGCACAGTATTGAAAAATTGGGGGAGTGAGACCCAAAATTGGTAGGGCACCACAGGGATGGTCAATGGGAATTGGTTTTTAAAACCACATAGTGTAAAGAGGCCAATTGGATTGGCAGGGCATGACCCCGGGTAGTGTAAATGAGTTAATGTTATTAGAAAGATAGTTAGGATGAAATCTCTTCGCACCATCCACATCCACTCACCAAGCTGACCGGACTCCACACTAAGTTTTGCAGATGATTTGGAATCAAAGACGCATCATGACGTGGGTGAGACATTGTGTGTAATTCCATCCCTTCCTTCTTGGGAGGGATTGGAAACGAATTTGGTTTAGGGGGAGATATGGAAGACAAGATGGTAGAGACGGAATTTGTAAAGTGTAAATACGGGAGGGGCAAGGGTAGTGTAGGTTGACATGGGGGGGTGACGTACGGCTAGGGATGAGCTTTCTCCGCTCGCTCCCCCGCGCCCCTCATATTGCATTACCTTGTGATGACGTGTACCCTTGCGCCCTTGCCCCCGCTAACCTCTGCTTTGTCTTTCCTCCCCACCCATGTACCCATTATCTTTTGATGAGGGGAGTGTGCAGGTACCCTAAGCGGTGTGGCTGCACCTTTGCGCTGCACCCTGCTACCTGTTGTCTGCACCGGTACACCAATGGACCACACGTTCTGTGGCCTGGCACCTTTGCTTGGCAGACAATCGCTGCAAGCGTTATCTTGCTCCTGCGGACCACTGTGTTTTTAAGTGGCATCGATGCCATGCAGGCGGACCACCTAAGTTGTCCCTGCTGGCCGGAATAAAAACGGACACGGTTTGTGCCTTTTTATTAATTCCTTTATTGTGTCAGGAAAAGAAGACTGTAAGCTTTGATGATGGCACACCGAAGATGAAGTAAGAAGACGTCGCGGTGAAAGCACAAGCACAGGACATCATTCATTATTTTGAAATGTGATTGTGCAATTTTTATTGATGATTGTGCATGACTGTGCATTCTTATTTAGGTGCATATGGGTGTATGGTGTATTGGTGCAGTGCATTGCATTTGTGTTTCTGCTTTTCAAAATTTCTATTCTTTCACACAAAAGAACAGGTCCTGGGTTGTAGTATTGTAAATAAATATAATTAGTAGTCTTGTAAATAACATGCTCCCCACCGGCTTTATGTATAGTTTGCGAATTCTTTCCGTAATTCGGTTAATTGTGGGCGTGAGTCTGTTAGTTAGTACACAACGCAGTAGGTGTGACATATCTAGTGTTTAAAACTGTCGCACACAGGGTGTTAGAGTAAATGCAGAGGGAAACTACACCTAAGTGTCACACTAATTAAAAAGTAGTCCTGACCCTTGCATCAGAACCGGTCGGGCTCACTGGTGTGTGGGTCCGGCTCGGGGACAAGCCTGGCGAAGGAGGGGTGCAGTGTTGCGGTTCTGAGAATGTACGTATTGATTAATAAAGGTTAAAGGTTTTGCCCCCATAGTTAGTCCACATGCAACACGTAGGCCACTTTAGAACATTAGTTATGTCATAGTATATGTGTAGAATAAGGCCATTCCCAATAGTGATACCTGCGTTGTGTAAAATAAATAAGAGTAGGTCCCATCATTTTGCGGCCCACCCTCCAATCAACCTCGTTGGGCAGCATCCAGTCTGCGCCCCATTTTTGCTATTTGCCCCTCACATTAGGACGCTCAAACCAGACAAATGCCATGAGATAGGCCTGGAAAAGGGGGCGGAGCGTGAGGTTGGGGTGTGGCCACGTCAAGCAGCACGTCAAGGGCGGAGCCGGTAAGAGCCAACAACCAACCAGGGCTCGGGTGGAATGGCGTGAGGGGCGTGGTCAGAGCACGGCTGGCAAATTTGAGAGGGTTCGCTGGGCGGCACTATATAAACGCGCACACAAAGCCCTTCCAGGGGACTCGTGAGGGAAGCCAAGCATTGGCATGATAAAGGACTCTCGTGCACAAGAATTGATAAGGACTATTGGGAGAGGGGCACTTTGTTGGAAGGACTTGAACGAAGGACTGGATGGCGTTAAGAGTTACAAGCAAGGACTTGCTGAGAAAGCGCATGAAGGACTCGCATCAGTGGCGCATTGGAGAGGACTTCGGCGGTAAAGGCGCTTTGGATTGAACTGGATCGAGAGCACATACAGCGCCGGTTCTGCTATTACATACGCGGCCGAGACCGCAGGTATAACCGCCAAGCCGGTTCGTTTATTACGTACGCGGCTAAGCCGCGAAGTAACCGCCCAGCCTAGCTTATCTTTCGCCGATAATTGTCCGATCCGCGCCCACGACACGCGGGGAGCTTTCTGCCGTCCTTCCATCTTCTTCACGGTGAGTCGGGGACCCGGAGAACGAGCTGTGGACATCATCCCTGGACCATCAACCCTGACCATCTACATCCACGTGAGTATGTCTGTGTGTGCGGGCCCGTTTGTCTAGGGGATAAATTAAGACTGTTCTTAAAGCTGCACTGTTTCTTCTTCTTCACATCATTGTACAAAGTGTTAATAAACCAATCTGTTCTTCCTTTCTTCTTAATCCGACCGTATTCGGCCCACGACACGCGGGGAGCTTTCTGCCGTCCTTCCGTCTTCTTCACGGTGAGTCGGGGACCCGGAGAACGAGCTGTGGACATCATCCCTGGACCATCAACCCTGACCATCTACATCCACGTGAGTATGTCTGTGTGTGCGGGCCCGTTTGTCTAGGGGATAAATTAAGACTGTTCTTAAAGCTGCACTGTTTCTTCTTCTTCGCATCATTGTACAAAGTGTTAATAAACCAATCTGTTCTTCCTTTCTTCTTAATCCGACCGTATTCGTGATTTCTTCCATTGGGTAAACGTGGCACGATTCGGAACCGCTGGGATCGGGTTTAGTACCTGTTAACGGCCCGGATCACGGCTCGCTATCGCTCGGCGTTTCCACTAACACCGTGGTTCGGCCCGGTTATTTCCTTGCTTCCCGGGAGGCGTTGTTAATTAGGTAATAGGAATAATTCGGCCGACCACGCTATTCAACGCTGACCGGAGGAACGTCATAGCCCCGGATCACATCGGCTAGATAATAGACAAGGGGATTCATCCCCCCTTGGTAAGGACGTTGAGACCCGCAACAATATACAGTATATTTACATCAGTGCGGCACACTTGTGACCAGTGCGGTCAGCATTGAATGCATACAGCCGGTCAGTGCGGCACACTTGTGACCAGGTGTGTTTTGAACTTATATATATATATATATATATATATATATATATATATATATATATATATATATATATATATATATATATACAGGCACGTGAAAAAGTAAGTACACCCCATGTAAAGTTTTGACCTTTTCAACATATTTCAACATACAGCTATTTGATCTTCATTTCAACAATATTCAGAGATAAAGGTGATATAATATAACAAATATCATGAAACATTTACATTTTGTAGTCCATTGTATAATTTAAATGAACATCAATGCAAATTTCGCATGTGGAAAAAGTAAGTACACCCCTACATTTATCACAACTTCAAATATCTAAAATTAGAATCAGGTGCACCAGCTCAGGTGCAAATGATTAGAACATCGTTGGAGAGGATCTTGGAGGAACCTGTCTTATTTAAACCTCAGACATTTCGTTTGGTTTGCTCTTTGTTGTTGAAGTGTGCGGCGTCACCATGCCTAGATCAAAAGAGCTCTCTGAGGCCTTCAAAAAGAAAGTTATGGATGCCTACGAGTCTGGGAATGGATTTAAAAAGATCTCCAAACAATTTGAAATCGATCAATCGACTGTCCGGAAGATCATCTGCAAGTGGAGAAGATTCCAAACAACTGCCAACTTGTTCAGGCCAGGCCGCCCCAGCAAGTTCAGCCTGAGAGCAGACCGCAAGATGCTGAAAGAAGTCTCGAGGAACCCCAGAATGTCATCACAGGACCTACAGGTAGCTTTTACCACTGTTGATGTCAAAGTGCATGAGTCTACCATTAGAAAGAGGCTGCACAAATTTGATCTAAATCGGAGGTGTGCCAGGAGGAAACCTTTGCTGTCCACAAAGAACATCAGGGCAAGACTAAAATTTGCCAATGAACACCTAGGCAAAGACCAGCACTTCTGGAACAATGTGCTCAGGACAGATGAGTCAAAGGTAGAGCTGTTTGGCTACAGTACCAGAAGACATGCTTGGCGAAAACCAAAGACAGCATTTGACCACAAGGACCTGATACCAACTGTAAAGTATGGTGATGGAAATATTATGGTTTGGGGCAGCTTTGCTGCATCAGGGCCTGGGCAGCTCACCATCATAGAATCCACTATGAATTATTCATTGTACCAGAGGGTGCTTGAGGATAATGTGAGGCCATCTGTCGGAAAGTTGAAGCTCAACCGAAGGTGGAACTTGCAACATGACAATGATCCTAAACATTCCAGTAAACCCACCAAGGAATGGCTGAAAAGAAAGAAATGGAGGGTTCTGGAATGCCAAGTCAAAGCCCAGATCTAAATCCCATCGAGATGTGGGGGGATTTGAAACGAGCTGTGCATGCAAGAAACCCCTCAAACATCGCACAGCTGAAAGAATTCTGCATGGAGGAGTGGGCAAAAATTTCTCCCAGTCGATGTCAGAGACTGGTCGACAGTTATAAGAAACACCTACTTGAGGTTGTATCTGCCAAAGGGGGCAATACCACCTATTAGAGCCAAGGGTGTACTTACCTTTTCAACATGCGAAATTTGCATTTATGTTTATTTAAATGATACAATGGACTACAAAATGTAAATGTTTCATGATATTTGTTATATTATATCACCTTTATCTATGAATATTGTTGAAATGAAGATCAAATAGCTGTATGTTGAAATATGTTGAAAAGGTCAAAACTTTACATGGGGTGTACTTACTTTTTCACGTGACTGTATATATATATATATATATATATATATATATATATATATATATATATATATATATATATATATATATATATATATATATATATATATATATATATATATATATATATATATATATATATATATATATATATATACACACACACACACACACACACACACACACACACACAAGTTCAAAACACACCTGGTCACAAGTGTGCCGCACTGACCTGGTCCTCAGTCGAGGTCATCAGCATCATCCTGTTTCGGCCCTTCAACCTCGATATGGTCAGCTGAGGTGGGCCAGCAGGGGCACAAACATATCCACATGCAGCAACTACACCTGGATGCGTACATACACCCACCCCCAGCCAGTGCGAATGCAGACTACAACAACAACAACATCTCCTCATCCAGAATCCACAGCACCAAACAAACATCCACCTTTATACCCTTAACCACTCACCAACAAAACACACCAGATCATTCATACACACCCGTACACACACATACACACAACACCAACCAACCAACCACCTACCCTTACAACATGCACAATTCAAGATAC
Source organism: Myxine glutinosa (assembly GCF_964187855.1). NCBI lineage: Eukaryota > Metazoa > Chordata > Myxini > Myxiniformes > Myxinidae > Myxine > Myxine glutinosa. The sequence continues at coordinate 304,000,851 of NC_136261.1, forward strand.
AAAAAGACACACTCATGCAAAAATTAATTCATGCAAAAACACACACCCTCACCTACTCACTCATGCACACAAAATAAGAAATAATAATAGTAAAAACAAACAACAACAAAAAAAAACACCCACAACCAACCTACACCGTTCGACATGCCTCCACAAACTTCCTCCATATCCAAAATGAGCCTTTCAAGGCAACCTGGGCCACCTTGTCACACATTCTCGTTCTTTCTGTCCCACACACTCCCAGCCTAGCAAGAAATGCAGAAAAGGAATTGCCAATATACCCTCTACACCCCACCTCAAATGGCTGACACAAAACTCGCCAACCCTTCTCCCGGCACTCTGCCTCCAGCTCACTGTACTTTCCTCTCTTCCTCTCGGGCACCTCCTCCATGTTCACTTCCCAAGGTACCGACAATTCCCCTAAGATGACCTGTCTTGTTGCACCTGACCAAATGACAATGTCAGGCCGCAATCTTGTCACACAGATCCCCTCTGCGAATACCAATTGTGGCTTTCGGTCTGCCACCACCTGCGAATCACAAGCATCTGACAGCCCTCTTGCTTTCCACCTCCTCCTCTTTCCACCTCTTACCACTTGGCCCTCTTTGACAAACCACACCTCTCCCCCATCAGTCTCCTTCTCCACTCGTCTTTCTCTCGACCTCAGCACCTCTTGTTGCACCATCTGCACCACCACCGCCAGCACCTGATCATGTCGCCACCTGTATTGTCCTGCTGCCAATGCTACTGAACATGCACTCAGTGCATCCTGCACTGTTCCCACACCTCCACACAAATAACATCTCTCCTCCTGCAACAACCCCCACAATCTCAAGTTTACTGGTGACGGAAGCACATCACACGTTGCCCGCAACAGGAAATTCAACAATATTGGCTCCATCCTCCAAATCTCTTGCCACTTCAATATCCTCACCCGCACACCTTCCCACTTAGTCCAAGCACCTTGCTGTGCCTGACCGACTGCTTTCACATATCTCCCCTCCTCTTCCTTTCTTCTCACCTCCCTCTCAACCATCTTCCTCCTCTCTTTCACACATGCCTTTCCCCATCGCTCATGCTTCATCCACCCCAAGCAATGCTTCCCATGCTGTACCATCCCCACGACCTCCTCCTGTTGCAACCGCTCCTCCATCTCGTCCACCTCTGCTCTTGCAATCCACTTCCGACTTCCCTTCTTCTCTGGGAGAGCATTCTTTACCACTGCATCACTTGAATCCCGCAACATCATGAACTCCCGCACCCTCACCACCTTAAACTCCTCGGTTAATGATGTCCAGGGAAACTGGAGTTTTCCACCCTGACCATAAAAGGCAATGTTCGTCAAACAGCGTGGCACTCCCAACCACCTCCTCACAAACCCGCTCACCACAACCTTCATCCTCTCTACATGCCCAATTGCAATATCATACATCAATGGCCACAATACTCGTGGCATCAATCCAAACTTCAAACACCATACCTTCAACTTACCTGGCAAACCACATCCATCAATCCTCTTCAAACCTCTCAAAAGCTTGTTTCTGACCTCCTCCACTCTTCCCACATCATTCAACTCCACTGTATACCATCTTCCCAAACTCTTCACAGGGGCCTCTACCAATGATGGAACCACCTCCCCTCCCAGCTCAAACCTGTGCATGTTATCCACCACTCCACGTCTCACTACCACACTCCTCGACTTTCTTGCTTTAAATCCCATTCTTGCCCACCGCATCAACATTTCCAGTCATCCCAGTACCTCTACTGCTGCATCAGTGGACTCCCCATTGGACAACTGCCAGGTCATCCATGAAAGCAAACATTGCTGGCAACCTCTGACCAGGGGCTAGCTCCACTTCTTTCCCATGTCCACTCACCGCATGTATCAACAACTCCATAACCAGCACAAACAAAATAGGGGAGATGGTACATCCCATCGGGATCCCCACGTCCAACTTCTGCCACTCTGTTACATAGGACTGTGTTGCAAACCGCATCCAAAACTGATCATAATATGCCATCAAAAAATCCCTAAATCTCCGTGGCACCCAAAAGAAATCCATGGCATACCTGATCAAGGCATGCAGCACTGACCCATATGCATTCTCCAAATCCAGCCACACCACCGCCACATCCTTCCTTTGCCTCTTTGCCTCTTTGTAACACTTGCCAGACCATTGCCGAGTGTTCAATGCATCCTGGTGATCCTGGTATTCCTGCCTTCTGCACAGAACCATCCACAAAACCATTCCCTCTGATGAAGTCTGAGAGCCGTGCCGCAAAGACACATCAATATCTTCCCATCTACATCGAGCAATGATATTGGTCTAAACTGCTCCAGTGTCACAGCCTCCTCCTGCTTTGGAATATAAACTCCTTCCGCCCTAGTCCATTGACTGGGCACCACTCCTTGCCTCCTTACCACCTTCAGAGCCTTCCACAGATACTGCCTGATGCCTACACAACTCTTAAACACCTTGTATGGCACTCCACTTGGTCCTGGAGCCGATGCCGCCTGTGCCTTCCTCAAAACTGCCTCAATCTCAGACATCTTTGGTTCTGACAAATCAAATGGAACACCTGGCTCTGTCGGTCTCACCAATCCTTCGATGCCCTCCACCACTTCGTTCCTCCTTGTGTCTGCATACGTGACATGCAGGTGACCTTCCAACTCTTCCTTTGGTACCTTCAGTACACCACCTCGAGATGGCTCCAACAGATCCTTCATAAACTGAAAAGGCTTCTCAAAGAACCTCTTTCTCTTCCTCTGCCTCTCCTTTCTTCGCCTCTTCATCCTTTCCACTCTCTTCAACTTCACCAACCTCATCCTCACCTGCTTTGTCAACACCTCAAGCCCATTCCTCTCCCCTTCCACTGCCCTCTTCCATCTTCCATTCAAACTCTTCAACTCCATTCTCAACTCATGGATCTTCCTCTGCCTCCTGCTCAAACATGCCTCCTTCTCACCCCTCTCTACACACTCTTTCACTCCAAACGTGACACATGCATACTCAAACACAATCTCATTCATCTTTCTCAATCTATCTTCCACCCTTCCTTTCAACCTATGAAGCGCCCCACACATCACTCCATCCATTCTCTCCCATACATCCCTTTTCCCATACCTGGCCATTTCACTCTCCTCCTCACATCCTTTCCTTGCTGAAGTACAACCCCAGGACATACAACACTGTGGCTTGCTACCTGGCTGTTTCTCCCGGCCGTCTTACGTGTCCCCTTTTCAAAGGCACTGCGTTGCTGTACCTCATCACCCACCTCATCACCCACCTTATGCACACACCCCATTCGGCTCTGATGGACATGCAATCCTCTCACCGACTCAAACTCACGTCCACACCCACACTCCTCTCGAACCTGCCCTGCCTCCACATGCACGCACACCATCACCCCATAGACATACATCTCCCACACGATCACTCCCACACCCTTTCCTGGCCTGATGGGTCCTCAACCCTCTGATGGATCCGAACTCACGTCCACACTGACACCTTACCAGACTTGCATCCACAATCCGTTCTCGTTTGTCAACATCAGTATAGGGGTCTTTATCCGTTTTATCTGTCCGTTTGGGCCCATCTTCTGCCCCACCTCTCGGAGAGCCCTTGGGGTGTTCTCTATTTTTAACCAACACTGTAAATTATGGGTGCCACACAATCCAAACCATGCAGCTTGGCAAAATGGCTTCCAAGGCCACCTGCCCCCGATGCTGTCTCTCCAGCATCACCAGCCTATTCCTGGCCGCCACCCAGTCTTTCCCTGGGAGTCACTGGTAGCACCAGCACAAACATAAGTTCAAAACACACCTGGTCACAAGTGTGCCGCACTGACCGGGTCCTCAGTCGAGGTCCTCAGCATCATCCCGTTTCGGCCCTTCAACCTCGATACGGTCAGCTAAGGTGGTTGGCTAAAATAATATATATATTGTTGTGGTTTTGCGAATAGAGGATAACCCCCCTCGTAGGTAGTTGCACCACAACATGTAGCCTCGCTTTAATTTAGTTATTTCTTATTAACTGTAAGCGTCGTCTCCTTTCCTGTGTTAGTATGCGTTGAGCAGACCAGTGAGTGTAGGCCTCAATAGGGCTAGAATGCCATGTGCTAGGCCTGGAACAGGTCTGGCAGGCCGAAGGGAGGAGCTCAAGGGGAGTGGCTCACAATGGCAGCCAGAAGTGGGGCTTGGAACATTCGGGTAAGACTGGGGAGGGGCGATATAAAACCCTGCCCCGAGCCCCCCGGGTCAGTCACCCAGGGAGAGCTTTTGTGAGAGCGTTGTGAGTGCCCCAGTCACAGAACGTGTCAGAGTACCAGTGAGTCAGAAAGTGAGAGTGCCCCAGTAGTCAACGGGTGAAGTCAGTCGGTTGCTTGTTGTATCTCTCTCTCTGGGAACGAACTCTCCCTGTGCCCTGCGCTCTGCTGCGGCTGGCAATCACGCTTGTGAAGACGATCCATCCCGGGGCCACCTACGCTGACGACCTTCCTACCTGCGCTCCCAGCACACGTGCCGCGAACATCCGAGGGCCACGCCCGGCGAGCTGTCCGGAGTGAACGGCGCCAAGACGCATTTGGAGCACGAACTTGTCCTTCCTTCTTTTCCCTGCATGAGTGAGTGGGCCCTTGTCCGGGTTTTAAGTAAGATTGATTGAGTATCTGCTCTGTGTCTCTTCTCTTTACCCTGATCACTGTGTAAATAATAATACACCTGTGTTCTTCCTTCCAATTGATCATTCCTGTCATTTCCATCCATTGGCCTAGCACTGTACGAATAAGACCGCTCAATCGGGTTCAATAAGAATTAATGGCAAGTCACGTGACACGCAAACCGCTCGGCATATCCGATTAGCGTGGCTTGTGCGAGGTCCAGTCCCCGTTCACGTGGCGGTGTGTGTATCGAAGGTACATAGGGACTCGACCAGATACCCTTCCGCACTCTCACTACAGGAGTGGCGACTCGGCCTCGTGGACTCGAAGGGGGAAAACGGGTTTAACCCCCCCTCTCTATACGTCGACGGGCTCGAGAGATCCGCAACAATATATATATATATATATATATATATATATATATATATATATATATATAGATAGATAGATATATATATATATATATATATATATATATATATATATATATATATATATATATATATATATATACTGTAACTCTAACTATTGGTGATTGTGGTCAAGAATTAAGATGTGGTATTTGCTTCATTGCACCTAATATTGAAGGTTTGATAATTTAATTATGATGCCTTAATTACCATAACATGTATTTATGCATGCTCTCAAATGTCATAATCTATTCATAACCGACTTTGTTTGCTATCTAACAACATTTAAAATGATAAAATATGTATGTGAGTGCAAAAATGATAGAACGATAATATAACTTGAATTCCTTACCTTCAAAACATATTGTTACGTTTGTGGGGGGGGGGGGGGGGGGTAGGGATACCTTAGTTCAGGCAGAGTGTATAGATGAGTGTGCTCCAAAGAAGAAGAAACCTCTATGTATCATAAGTAGGGAATTTGTGTGGACAGGTGTCGGGTGAGCTTGTATCTTCGTCCCCATCAGAGGGGTGGGGCTTGTTAATTAGCAAGGGATTATGCATAATTAATCCCCTGTTTGTAATTGCCTCTGTAATTTATTCCTCTGTTGCTTATGACACCGCACTAGACACCTAGTCAGAAATCGCCCATTACACACACTAATTAGATACTGTTACAGATCGCGGACAGATGTTATGATGACCGAGCGGTGGTGTATTACCGCGACCTAACAGGATCCCCGACTCACCCGATTCCACCCAAACGTTGGCCGGATCGCACCGCAGCTAGTCAATAGGGAAAAGACAAAGGCGACACGGATGTGAAGAAGAAAAAGAAGACAAAAAGGTTGTAAATGCTACTGAATTTATTTACTATTTACACACATAAGCAAAAAGGAGCAATCAAGTTTATTTACAACACATAAGACGCAGGTGACACAGTGCAAATATTAGCTTACCTACAGACTTAATTAAATACCCAGGGACAGAACAAACAAAAGACAGACTCACGCGGGGAATGACAGGAATGGCAGGAGGTGGATGGCTGGAGGTGAACGCTTGGTGGAGCCAACGCGGAGCTTGGTGGAGCTTTGGTGGAGGTGAACGCTTGGTGGAGCCAACGCGGAGCTTGGTGGAGCCTTGGTGGAGGTGAACGCTTGGTGGAGCCAATGCGGAGCTTGGTGGAGCCTTGGCGGAGGTGAACGCTTGGTGGAGCCAACGCGGAGCTTGGGGGGTTGGTGTGACGGGTTCTCTCTCCTTCCCTCACAAGCTTCAGGACTCTTTCTCTCTCTTTCTTAGTCCCACCCAGTCCAACAACTTCCTCTCTTGCTTAGTCCCACCCAGTCCAACAACTTCCTCTCTTGCTTAGTCCAACTCAAGGCCTTCCTGTCTTCTGATCTCCTCCCTCCTCGACTCCTCACCACAACCAACGCAACCACTGACCGCCACCACCGACTCCTCACCGCAACCAACTGACCACCGACTCCACTGACTGACTCTTCACGACTCTCTCTTGACGACCAACAACTCCTTGTGACCAACTCTTTGTGACCAACTCTTCACGGACCCTCTACTGGCAACCGACTCTCAACCAACTCAGACCAACTCTTTGTGACCAACTCTTCACGGACCCTCTACTGGCAACCGACTCACTCTTCACTTCCTGCGTGCGCGCCTTTATAATGCCTCCGGCGATTAAGCCGCCGGCCTTCAGGACACGCCCATCGGGGTGCTCACCTCGGCCCTGGTTGGTCATGTGACCCTCTGGCTCCGCCCTTGATGACGACGGGCGGGCACGCCTTTCTTCCCCTCTATGACGAGGTGGAGACACGCCTTTCTTCTCCGACCCTGCCTCGTGGTCAATGGCGGTTATTGGAGGGGAGGTAATATGGGCAATCGAGGCTCGGCAATGACGAAAGGGGGATGTGAAGGAAATGGGGATTTTGGGGATGGGAATGAAAGGGGATCTATTCTCTTTCACTGGTGCAATGGAGTACTTCAATTAATGGGAGACACAGCCTTACCCTAAAACACAGAATAAGAGATAACTATCAACAGGGGTATTCTATTACTTGGCTGATGTGTATGCTTTTGGACTAATTATGGGATGCCCTTTCACCTTTACACAGCTCCGGAGGTAGGGGGGCGCAGAATAAACAATAATAATAATAGTACAGCACACAATCAAAAAATATACAGTCCTCATCTCCGCAACAATACCAACCGGAAATCAGGCATTGAACAATACCGCTGGTGCCGCAGCCACTACATCACCACAGGCACAGGCAGGCCGAGAGCCACACCCTGAAGAGCAGTGATTGGTCCAGGGTTTGATTGGCACAAGCACTGGTAAGATGGAACTCGCTGATAGGGTGGGACACGGAGATGTGTTGAGATGACGTCAGAACCTGGACGATAAAAGAACGCTCTGGCCGACATTCTCTCCTCTTGCTCTTTCTCGTTTTGGACTTTGTTGGTGAATGGTCGCATTTTGGTCTCTCTCAGCATCGACATTTTATCTCTCTTGGCATCGACGTCCTTTTGGTCCTTCTCATTGTGGATCTCATCGTGAACGGTCATGTGCCGACATTTTCTTGCCCCTTCTGATTTTGGAGACCATCGTGAACAGCCGTGTTAGGACATCTTGCTAGTGATCATGAGGAGGCAGAGCTGTGGACCGAGAACTGCGGTTTCCCGTGCAGAGATCGTGAGGACAAGCGTGGCTAGAAGAGCGAGCTGCACGCCAAGCTCGTTCGCTTCACGCACAGAGCCAGGAGTGAGCGGGCCGTGAGTGAGGCCTAGTTCATGCCAACAAACGTGCATTTCCTGCCAAGGCCTCAGACTATCCTGGATGATTCCTGTCGAGATACACCAGCCGATTTGAGCTAAGTGCCCACTAAATAATGCATTTTTTTCAGTTATTTTATCCTTTGTTTGCATTCGAGTCTGTTTGTGGGAGTGCTCCAATTAGGAATTTAGTTTATCGTGCATTTTCTTTGTCACCGGCATTTTTTTCATTCAACCTGTTTATTTTTGTACATTTTACTGTCGTGTTGTTTGAGTTCATTTATCCAGGTGTGAAGACTGCCGGTGGGATCTGTGAAGGTAAGTGCTTACGGCTACTCCCCCACTTTGGGGGAGTAGTATTATATTATATTCGCGTATAATGAATACCGACATATTGAATTGAATGCCTCGGAGTGTTAAGCTTGTTTGGTCATCTGGCACCCTGAGGTGTTCACCACACAGGGTAGTCACGTGACAATATGATTACTCACATGAATCATTCAGTTTAGCATTGTAGAACCAGACATGGATTTTTAAAAGAAAACTGGCAGCCATTTTGAATAGATTATGTCATTATTTTGAATAGTTATGTCATTATTTTGAAAAGATTATGTCATTATTTGTTTTTAAAGATAATTAAGAGATGATGACATCACAATGACCTACTCCCCGGCAAACACGTAACGTAATCACAACGTTGCTGGAACATCGTAATTAGGTAACGAAAAAAACAACGTTTTATAAATGTTTTAAGGACGTTTTACTTTTACCTTCAAACATGTTAACCTTTAAACAACGTTGTGGAAACATTTTACAACAACGTTATTTGAATGTTGCAGAAAAACGTTCCCTAAACGTTTTAGTTAGGTACTGGACTGACGTTATACCAATCAACGTGTTGCGAACTACAAACATTCCGCTCAACTTTGCAAGCATTCCAGGTGTGGAAGATGTTGGGGGAGGTGGAAAAAATGGATTTCCTGCCATTTTGTTAAGTAACGTGAAAAACGTTGAAACAACGTTGTGGAAACGTTTTACAACAACATTATTTCAATGTTGCAGGAAAGTAACGTGAGAAACGTTGAAACAACGTTGTGGAAACGTTTTACAACAACGTTACTTGAATGTTGCAGAAAAACGTTCCCTAAACGTTTCAGTTAGGTTCTAGACCGACGTTATACCAATCAATGTGTTGTGAACTACAAACATTCCGCTCAACTTTGCGAACATTCCAGGGGTGGGAGATGTTGGAGGAGATGGAAAAACGTATTTCATGCCATTTTGTTGAGTAACGTGAAAAACGTTGAAACAACGTTGTGGAAACGTTTTACAACAACATTATTTGAATGTTGTGGGAAAACGTTCCTTCAACGTTTTAGTTAGGTATTGGGCTGACGTTGTACCAATAAACGTGTTGTGAACTACAAACATTCCGCTCAACTTTGCGAGCATTCCAACGGTGGGAGATGTTGGAGGAGATGGAAAAAACGTATTTCATGCCATTTTGTTGAGTAACGTGAAAAACGTTGAAACAATGTTGTGGAAACGTTTTACAACAACATTATTTCATTGTTGCAGGAAAACGTTCCCTAAACGTTTTACTTAGGTACTGGACCCACTTTAGGGTTAGGTTTAGGGGTTTCTATTAAACGTCCGATGAACATTGAGTTTTATCAGTGTTAAATGGATTATTTTAATTACACTTTGTCCTCTTATGAGCCTGCACCACCTAAAATGAATGAACTGGTACATAAATGAATATCGTTTTAACCGATTTTTAAACACGATTTACCGATTAAATAAGTTACCGAATCATTTAAAAATGGTTACAATGGTTTTCCTCGGCAAAACGTGACATGAAAAGTTCAAATATTATTTCGCAAATTTGCAAATTTTTCGTGCATATTTTTTTGTTATTATTGTAACACAATAGTTAGTTAGTTATAATATATAAACATAATAATTAGTTAGTTATGATATGTAAACACAATAATTAGTTAGTTATAATATGTAAACATAATAATTAGTTAGTTATAATATGTAAACACAATAATTAGTTAGCTCGTTATTTGAACTTGCAGAGTACCCGCCCTACAAGCGCCTATGGGCCCTATGGGTGTTCTTGTTCCAAGCGTATGTCACATTTTCTGCCATCTCTTATTGGAGGATATTTTCTGCTGATACAACTGATTTGACTTGGATTTCTTGATTATTTCCTTTGGTAATATTGCTGGATCTCTGTTCAACTTAGGTGGCCTTGGTTTTTGAAGTATCTCAATTTTCCAGAAAAAAAACAAATATCAACCGTCACCCTAGCTAACAACACCCACGACCAAACCACACTCACCTCTTCCCCCCTCCTCCCCCTTCCACCATTTCCTCAAAATCCCTCTTCAACCATCACCCGAGCTAACAATACCCATGACAACCCCACACTCCCCTCCCCCCACCCTCCACTCCACCATCTCCTCAAAATCCCTCTTCAACCGTCACCCGAGCTAACAATACCTATGACAACCCCACACTCCCCTCCCCCACCCTCCACTCCACCATCTCCTCAAAATCCCTCTTCAACCGTCACCCGAGCTAACAATACCCACGACCACCCCTCACCACCACTACACAATCCCCCATCAACTATCTCCGTAACTAACGATACTCATGACCACCCCATACCATCCCCCAACAATCATCACCCTCGCTAACAATACCCACGACTAACCCACACACCCCGCCCCCTCCAACATCCCCAATCATTATCGGAATCCGAGCAGCTCAGAATGCACTGTCTCTATGTACTGTCGCCAGCAGGATCACAGTGAGTTCACAATGTGATGTCACTGGCAAACTCGAAAATCGAAACTAGGGCTTTTTTCGGCACTTGGTGATTCACAAATACAATTAAATCCCCTTCAAATTAGACTGTGATTGATTGTCAATGGTTTTCAGAAGAAATAAAAATTGGGTTCCCCTTTAAGGGTCTGTTGGGTCTTCGGTGGCTTTGCAGTCTTTTCGGTCTTTTGGGTCTTTTTGGTCTTCAGGGTGTTTGTGGTATTTTTGTTCCTCTCTTGCTTCCCCATGTTCCACTCCCCCATGACCCATCCCAACACAATCCCCCATCAGCCATCAACCAATGGGTGATTGGGTTCCCCTTTAAGGGTCTGTTGGGTCTTCGGTGGCTTTGCAGTCTTTTCGGTCTTTTGGGTCTTTAAGGGTCCTCTCTTGCTTCCCTTGCTTCTCTTGCTTCCCCATGTTCCACTCCCCCATGACCCATCCCATCACAATCCCCCATCAGCCATCAACCAATGGGTGATTGGGTTCCCCTTTAAGGGTCTGTTGGGTCTTCGGTGGCTTTGCAGTCTTTTCGGTCTTTTGGGTCTTTTTGGTCTTCAGGGTGTTTGTGGTATTTTTGTTCTTTGGTGTCTTTTTAGTCTTCGGGGTCTTTTTGGTCTTTTGGGTGTTTTGGTCTTCAGGGTGTTTATGAGTATTTGGGGTATTTTGGTCTTCAGGGTGTTTAAGTGTATTTGGGGTATTTGGGGTCTCCGGGGTCTTTTCGGTGTTCAGGGTCTTTTGGGGTCCTTTGGGGTTTTTTGGGGTCTTCAGGAAATTTTGGGTCTTCGGGGGCTTTTCATTATTTTAGGTATTTTGGGTATTTTCTGCGTTAGGAGTTTTTGGGGTCTTTTGGGTCTTCAGGACCTTTTTGGTGTTTGGGGACCTTTAGGTATTGAGGGTCTTTTCAGTCTTTGGGGTATTTTAGGTCTTCAAGGTATTTTTGGTTTTCAGGACTTTTTGGGGGTTTGGGGTATTTTTGAGTATTTGGGGTCTTTTTGGTCTTTGGTGTCTTTTGGGTATTTTCAGTCTTTGGGGTCTTCTGGGTCTTTGGGGTCTTTTTGGTGTACGGGTATTTTGGGTCTTTTTAGTCTTTGGGGTCTTTTCAGTATTTGGGGTCTTTTCGGTCTTTGCAGCCTTTCGGGTCTTTTGTGTTTTTGGGGTGTTTTTGGTCTGTTCAGTATTTTGGGTCTTTTGGGGTATTTAGGGTCCTTGGGGTATTTTGGGTTGTCGGGATCTTCTCGGTATTTTGAGTCCTCCGGGGGCGGGGGGATGGGGCGGGGGGTCCTTTGGGTCTGCTAGGTACTTTAGGCTAAGTATTTCAGGTTACATTTGTGGGTAGAGTCAGGTCAGCTGTCCAACCAATGGGTGAAGCCCACACCCCTTTTCCCCACTCCACTTCCCCCCACAATCCCCCTTCTACTGTCACCCTAGCTAACAATACTCATGAAAACCTTACCCCACTCCCCCATGACCCATCCCATCACAATCCCCCATCAGCCATCAACCAATGGGTGAAGTGCGAACATATATACATACATATATACATACATATATACATACATATATACATACATATATACATACATATATATATATATATATACTAGCTTGGCTCGGCTCGCGTCGTCGATACTGAGGAACGGGCTTATTTTAGCTGAGGCTAATGACTGTACCTGAGTTTCTGTGTTGTCATGATTTTCACCAATCATAATACAAACAATTACTTTGCACAAATGTATTTGTTGTGTTTGTGATATTACATTTTTATAGGCAATTTACGTTGAAGATTTAGGTTGAATGTTTTTTTTTTCAAGAAAGAACCCCTCAGCACATACATAGGGGAGGGGTAGGTGCAGACTGGAAGTTTGGGACGATTACACCTCACCACCACGTAATTCAAAAGACCTCACCACCACGTAATTCAAAACATTGCACCACCACGTACTTCAAAACACCTCACCACCACGTAATACAAAATACCTCACCACCAAGTAATTCAAAACACCTCACCACCATAAAACAGGTAATAAAAACACCTCACCACCATGAAATTTAAAACACCTCACCACCACGAAATTGAAAACACCTCACAGCCATCAAGCACGTAATAAAAACACCTCACCACAACGAAATTAAAAACACCTCACAGCCATAAAACACGTAATAAAAACACCTCACAGCCATAAAACACGCAATAAAAACACATCACAGCCATAAAACACGTAATAAAAACACCTCACAGCCATCAAGCACGTAATAAAAACACCTCACAGCCATAAAACACGCAATAAAAACACCTCACCACCACAAAATTAAAAACACCTCACAGCCATAAAACACGTAATAAAAACACCTCACAGCCATCAAGCACGTAATAAAAACACCTCACAGCGATAAAACACGCAATAAAAACACCTCACCACCACAAAATTAAAAACACCTCACAGCCATAAAACACGTAATAAAAACACCACACAACCATAAAACACGTAATAAAAACACCTCACCACCACAAAATTAAAAACACCTCAGCCATAAAACACGGAATAAAAACAACTCACAGCCATAAAACACATAATTAAAACACCTCACAGCCACAAAACACGTAATAAAAACACCTCACAGCCACAAAACACGAAATAAAAACACGTAATAAAAACACCTCACCACCACAAAATTAAAAACACCTCAGCCATAAAACACGTAATAAAAACACATCACAGCCATAAAACACGTAATAAAAACACATCACAGCCATAAAACACGTAATAAAAACAACTCACCACCACAAAATTAAAAACACCTCAGCCATAAAACACGGAATAAAAACACCTCACAGCCATAAAACACGTAATAAAAACACCTCAGCCATAAAACACGTAATAAAAACACCTCACAGCCACAAAACACGTAATAAAAACACCTCACAGCCACAAAACACATAATAAAAACACCTCACAGCCATAAAACACGTAATAAAAACACCTCACAGCCATAAAACACGTAATAAAAACACCTCACAGCCATAAAACACGAAATAAAAACACATCACAGCCATAAAACACGTAATAAAAACACCTCACAGCCACAAAACACATAATAAAAACACCTCACAGCCACAAAACACATAATAAAAACACCTCACAGCCATAAAACACGTAATAAAAACACCTCACAGCCATAAAACACGTAATAAAAACACCTCACAGCCATAAAACACGTAATAAAAACACCTCACCACCACAAAATTAAAAACACCTCACAGCCATAAAACACGTAAAAAAAACACCTCACAGCCACAAAACACATAATAAAAACACCTCACCACCACAAAATTAAAAACACCTCAGCCATAAAACACGGAATAAAAACACCTCACAGCCATAAAACACGTAATAAAAACACCTCACAGCCATAAAACACGTAATAAAAACACCTCACAGCCATAAAACACGTAATAAAAACACCTCACCACCACAAAATTAAAAACACCTCACAGCCATAAAACACGTAAAAAAAACACCTCACAGCCACAAAACACATAATAAAAACACCTCACCACCACAAAATTAAAAACACCTCAGCCATAAAACACGTAATAAAAACACCACACAGCCATAAAACACGTAATAAAAACACCACACAGCCATAAAACACGTAATAAAAACACCACACAGCCATAAAACACGTAATAAAAACACCTCACAGCCATAAAACACGTGATAAAAACACCACCACCACAAAATTAAAAACACCTCACAGCCATAAAACACGGAATAAAAGCACCTCACAGCCACAAAACATGTAATAAAAACACCTCACAGCCACAAAACACGTAATAAAAACACCTCACAGCCATAAAACACGTAATAAAAACAACTCACAGCCATAAAACACGTAATAAAAACAACTCACAGCCACAAAACACGTAATAAAAACACCTCACAGCCATAAAACACGTAATAAAAACACCTCACAGCCATAAAACACGTAATAAAAACACCTCACAGCCATAAAACACGTAATAAAAACAACTCGCAGCCATAAAACACGTAATAAAAACAACTCACAGCCATAAAACACGTGATAAAAACACCTCACCACCACAAAATTAAAAACACCTCACAGCCATAAAACACGGAATAAAAACACCTCACAGCCACAAAACATGTAATAAAAACACCTCACAGCCACAAAACACGTAATAAAAACACCTCACAGCCACAAAACACGAAATAAAAACACGTAATAAAAACACCTCACCACCACAAAATTAAAAACACCTCAGCCATAAAACACGTAATAAAAACACCTCACAGCCATAAAACACGTAATAAAAACAACTCACAGCCATAAAACACGTAATAAAAACAACTCACAGCCACAAAACACGTAATAAAAACACCTCACAGCCATAAAACACGTAATAAAAACACCTCACAGCCACAAAACACGGAATAAAAACACCTCACAGCCATAAAACACGTAATAAAAACAACTCACAGCCATAAAACACGTAATAAAAACACCTCACCACCATGTGATATTAAAACACCACCACCACCTCATTTAAAAACACCTCACCACCACGTCATTTAAAAACATCTCACCACCACATAATTCACAATACCTCACCACCACGTGATTCAAAACCACCACAACGTTATTAAAAACACTTCACAACCACGGAAACAAAAGTTTGAGGGAGTCGTTAAGTGACAACACAGACACTGCCCAGATGTGTAGATATATAGATAAATGACTACCCGAGTTGCCGTTTTGTCATGGTTTAAACCAATCATAATTCAAACAATTATTTTGCACAAATGTATTTGTAATATACGTGATATCACATTTTATAAACAATTGAAGTTGGAAAAAAAAAATTCCCCCCAAAACATAATAATAATAATACCCTTAGGACATACCGATGGGAGAGATATGTGCATACCAGAAGTTTGGTACGATTTCACAAAAGTTTGAGAAAGTAGTTCAGTGACGACACAACATAAGACAACACAGGACAGGACAGACGCTGCACAAATATATATATATATATATAGGTCTGTCAATATATATATATATATATGTATATGTATGTGTATGTATATATGTATATATGTTCGCACTTCACCCATTGTTGGTTCGCATTGGGTGTGTGTTTTTGTATGTTGAGTGGTGCACACCATCAATGATCATCAATGATCATATCACCTACTGGATCAGTTTCATAGAAATGATATCACCATCAAATTCCTTGACCAGAAAAACAATCTTAGTAACTTGAAGTCTCATTTTATAATCGAATTTTCCCTTTTTGTTTGTTTTTTAAGGTAATTAAAAGATGATGACGTCATAATGACATTGTAACAATCCACCTTGTAACAATCCTTGTCATTTTTGTCCTAAAGCGACCTCTCTACTAGGGGTGAATCTTCATATGGAGCACGTTGCTGTGTCAACTGGCCTTTGAAGAGCTGCTGTGAAGTTGTACATTTGCATAAACGAGGAGAAAAATTTGCAATGCTCTTTTTTGCCAATAACAAGTGAAATGCAAAATGCCCAGTCTGTGCAAAGCAGAATTGTAAAAATGAAACATGTTCAGAAATTGCCATGGTACGCCATTGCTGCAGAATCTGCCTTTTTCACAACCTTTCCACTAGATGATTGTGCAAAAACTGCTAAATGGTGGCATAAAGAAGGAGTAATACAGGAACGCAAGGAGCTAGGCATTCAAGAAAAACGAGCACGGGGAGTGAAGGGTTCCCAAAGGGAAGACGCCAGTTGTATGTCATGGCTGCAAGATGGAGATTTCTTGTATGGCTCGCACCTCCCACCAATCCTTTGCAAGCAGATTTCCAATCTCCATATAGAAAAAAGTCCCGCATGTGTTTTGCGTTAATTGTTACTTTTCAAAGTTGTTTTAATTTCACACGCTTTTGACTTCCACAGGCCGCAGAGCGTTTATTCAAGTGGATGGCATGCACAATGCGCTTTGTGATGGAATTTTCACGAATGAAACAGCTATCTACTTAAAAAAAAAAAAAAAGAATGTCTTTCAATATATCCGCATTGCTTATCCTTCTGTATATATTCTATATCTTCTGTATATATCTATATCCTTATTGAAATCCTTCTGCTACAGGATGCAAAAAAGGTTAATACATCACCAGAAATATAGTTTTTACCTCTCCAGTGTGGTACATGTAAACATCTGGTGTCTGCTCAAAACTGATTGACTTCTCATTGTGCTTTCCTGCAGTACTAATGCTTCTTCGTAATTCTTGTAAAAAAACTATTGCTTCCTGCAAACCCTGTAAATTCAGCCTATCAATGTTTCTCACAAAATATTTGGTCCTTATCCTCAAATCAGTAATTGGTAAAAAGATATGATCTGGTTCGAATGTAATTTCACAAATAGAGCTTCAGTGGCTGGCGCAGCAGTTAAATGAAACAACAAAGGAGCTAAATGAAGCAAGATAGTCAACTCTTGACCAAACACACAAACATTCCGAAGTCAAACCCTCCCCGAAGACCTGATCGCTCGGAGGCAACAATGTTGCTTCTGAACTATCTTGTCACCCCAGCTGATTCAAAGAAAAAAAGCATCTACAACATCCATATCGGTGATTTCTCATTGGGTAAGATAATGACAAGATGCAAAGTAGTGTCACAATAGAACCTCGGGCAGGGCCGCAAGTTAAAAGCCAACTTGCATGATCAAGCAGAGACCCCTTCTATTGCATCGTCTCAAAGGTGGCCACCTGTGCCGGTAGGATAATGAGATCGAGGCACACTGCTTGTGAATTTTGGGGGTAATGGCGGTCACATCCTCGAACTAATGAAGCCAGCAAATTGCATGGTCCTGTTATGGGGCTGCCATGGTGCTCATTGCAAGACCCTAAATTTTTGGATCATTCATAATAAAGATGCAAGGTGTGCATTTAAAAACGCAAGAGGCTGCGCGTGCAGGTCTTACCGCTGCAGGCATCCGGTGTTCCAAAAAAAAAAACCTGCATCCGCTGTTCACTGTACAAATTATGCAGTGGGGCTGAGCCTTTCTTATTCCTCTTTATGTTTGTGAAGATGAATGTCGCTCAGTGTAGCATGAGTTCAAAGATAGCATGCTTTTAGGTCAGGGTTACAATGTTTGAATGGCCTATTTCAGTATACGAGTAACGGTACCCGCCCTACGGGCGGGCCTTCAATTGGGAGGCCCAAATGAAAAGGCAAAATATCAGAAATTGAAGACTTTTTTTATTTTAAACGATTCATATAAACATCCGTTAAATCACATCACACGCAAATCATCAAAATCTAAACAGTATTTGTAGAATTTCAATAAAAGTCACATCACTGTTCATGTCGGTAAATATTATTCCATCGTGTTTGGAAAAACTGGAAAATTGAAAAAAATTGGGAAAAAAATTGGAAAAACAGTATGGCCTATTTTACTCCAGGGGGGTCCCAGGATTACCCACCCAAAATATCGTTGCGATCGGTTCAGCCGTTTTTGTGGTACCTGGGAACAGACAGACAGACATTTGGTGAATTATAGTAAGATGACCATTGAACCATTACTGATAATCTGTATAATCACATGACAGCCATGCATTGTTGTTTGGATAGCAAATTTCCCAGCATTCCCTTTGTGCCATGTAAAAAAAACTGCATTGCAGTCCAGTTGCTGGGCTTTGATGCAATACAAGAAGCGACCTCAAGGGGTAAATACACACCGATGGCATCCCTGGTGGAAGATGCATCCAACTCGTCGTGTACAAATAATCTGTCGTGCGGTGTTGTAAAATAAATAAATAAAGAGAAACAAATGAGCAAACGCCATTGCCGTGTAGCAGGCGGAGGGCCACATGACAGATGATACCGTCACACGTAGTGGCTCCTGTCCCCGGGCGAGCAGGCGCATAGAAATTGCACCCAATCGATCAGCAAAGCACATGCGAAGCTCCTTTCAAGGCCTGTCCATGCTCTCCTGTAGCCATCTTTGCACGACTAGAGACTGCCCTAATTTTCATTTCCTTTCTCTTCGACTTCTTCCTCCCACTCGCATGGACAATTCGCACACTGTGCGAGAGAACGGACGAGATAGTATATCAACGTTTTGCATCCTGCCAGATGAAAGATTCTCAGCGATAATACAAGTGAGTTTTGGGAATGGATACAATACATACATTTTGTCAGACTGATCCTAGTATTGAATGTCTGCCTAGACAGGAGTGAATGAAGAACACACAGAGATTATGACTATATCTGACAGAGAGATGAGATGACTTACAGATGGACTTACAGAGATGACTTATCTATATCTATGGGTCACAGATATCAATAAATATCAATAACATCCCAATTACAGACAGACTCTGCTCACCTTCACTCCTTCATTCCTCTTTTCTCCCGCCTCTGGAACAAACTCCCACACTCCCTTCAATCCCACTCCTCCCTCCAGGTCTTTAAAACAGCTGTTCACCACCATCTCTTATCTTCCCCCATCCCAAACCTTGATCTTTTCTACCCCCACTAATTCACCCCAGATCCACCTTGTTTGTAATTCCAACTTCTTTCCTGGTAGTCCTGGCAGTGTCCATATGTTTTATGCCTCTCCCACCCCCTTTCCCATGCCTCCCCCCCAAAGCCCTCTCCCTCCCACAGATCTCTCGATGTCTCCATGTCTCTCGGTTCCTGCTCTCAAATGTTGTGTTTGTGTCCTTCCCCCTCTCTCCCCATCTTGTCTACCGCTCCCGATGTTATTTGTTTTATGTGTCGGTTTGTCGGTTATGTGTCGGTTTGTCGGTTTGTCTTTCTGTGTGATAAATGTTCGCTCTTTCACGAGCCTCGATCTTGTATACAAAAAAAAGAAAAAAAAAAGATGTTTTGTTATCAATGGACTCATCAGTGTGGAAAAGCGTTCGGTTTCAGTGATCCTTAAAAAAAAAAAAAACATGCGGCCTGTAAAGGCAAATGCAGAACAGATGTGTAAAAATATAATCTAAAATGAGTCTGATGGCTTACATATTTAAGGATATTCAAATGAAGACAGAAATGTATTTTTTTTTTATAAGATACAAAAATATGTCAAAACATTTCCTTGAAATTTCTCAAAAAATTAGTTCCACTAGTGACACTACGTTAATGTCCTCTTAACTCCAATAATTGCTTCCTGGGACGGCAGATTCCTTTTTCCATGTGAGGGCTTTCAATAAGTTCTACAAAGGAGGCATTCACAGCAGTCCAAGACAGGCCAAGGTTTCAAAAACGTTTCAACATCTAAAGTACGTGTAATTAGTGAGAAAATATTTTTCTTCCTCATTATTTATGCTCACACTTTAAAACTTTTGTGAGCATCTCGTTTGTAGAACTTTTTGAATGCTCAACTTAAAGTGTGAGCTCACCTCAGTGAGTCGTCCTCCTAATATCATCGTCAATGTTGTACGATACACTTTAGAGAGTGTTGGTGGTGCCCAAGCAGTATATTGGCGAGGGTTATGCAGGGTGGTTGCTGTTACCGACCCAGCAGTCAGTCAGGGCAGGAATTTGAAATTTATTCAGGGAGCTGGTGATAAATCGTTTACACTTCATGAAAGACGAAGTAAACCTCTCTCTGGGAGTGAGGCAAGGACAGATGGAAAATATTGTTTTGGAAGAGGCTCTCTTGTCTATCAACACACAGGCAGAAAGACAAAATTCCTTTATTGCATTCACTGTTTTCAAGGTTAGAAACTTCCCTTAAGTCTTGAAGCAGATGAGGAAATACAGTACTGTATATACAAACAAGGAAGAGCAATCAGAGACTGCAGGCCCTCGCCATATCGTGTTTGTGCGGTGTATTTTGTGTGGTGTTTATTAGCTGCTGTGTGTGTGTGGCTTATTGATGACGAAAAATTATGTTCAATCCAATATGGCTGCCGAACTAAGTGATCAATGATTTCATCTTTTTTAATTCTCCCATACAATTTTTGTGTAGATCATGCTCAATAAATTTCAAACTCATCCGATCAAGCGTTCTGCATATCTAATTATTATGTCATAATGAACGAACCAATGATATCATCATGGATATATGTTCTTCCCCATGGGGAGAACTTGAGAACGAGCCATGTTTCAGTTTCCTCCATGGATCGGTTTCAGAAATATAGAGATGCAAGGTTTTTTTGGGTTATTACAAGATGCTGCCCGTACCACGTGAACGATGACGTCATAATTATCATTTAAAAAAATTCTACAGAAGGAGGCGTTCCCATGGTGAAAATTTATTGACAATCGGACCAACGGCTGCAGAGAAAAGCAGACTCAAGTTCTGTGAGGTCAAGCAAACAGACAGACAGATAAACAAACAAGCAAGAAAGACATCGTGCATGATACTTGCAAAATCCACCCCTCCCCCTCCAAAAAAGTTGCCATGGATACATCACTCATCACTCAGCGCGTGTCCTCCTCATAACTGAGGTGGGGGCTTCGGGCACAGGGTTATATTGGCCCCGCCCTAGCCCGCATCGAATGTTCCAAACCCCGCCCTTTGCCACAGTGGTAAGTCACTCCCCTCGAGCCCTGATTGGCGGCTCGTGCTTACCGGTCACTCTCACTCCTTCTGCCCCGCCTTCCTTCGGCCTTGATCGACTTGTTCAGGCTGGCCTCGTGGTATTTTTCGCCAAAACCCAAAGCATCGAGGCATCATAAAGGACCTAACTCTCCTAGTCGTACTCAACGCAAAACTAAACACAGGAAAGGTCTACGCTTACATTTACTATGAAATAACTGAGCTTAAACGAGGCTACGTGTTGTAGTGTAACTAAACTACGAGGGGAAATTAACCTTTATTGTAAAAACACAAAACTGCAACAATATATTATGGGTACGAGAAAATAGCACCCTGGGTACCAGAAAAATCAGATATTTTGTTCAATCATCAATTTTTTTCTGCCCTCATCAAGTTAGTTATATTTATTGCTATTGACAGCTTGGCTCAGAGGCAGTGCACATGCTTTCAACGATGTCTAGTCCAAGGGAACCTGGTGGAAGAGGGCATACCTCCACCAGGTTGAACAGTTTATGTTTTGTATCCCACTGATAGGTCGGATTTGGATCCAGACCTGAACCACAATCGAATTAGCTTGTTCTTGTCACCTAACCAACTCATCCACCTAGTTTTGTCATAACTCGTCCACAACTTTTTGAAATATCATGCTTCAATACTTTCTGGCCCCATCTATCAATGGTGAAGAATCATTAAGAAATTTTTATTTATTTATCATATCTGCAACCAGATTCGGATCTTCACTAAATTCTAATCATTTCGTCCTTGTCACATACCCAACATCTCCACTAAATTTCGTCCGAATCCATCCACAACATTTTGAGACATCCTGTTAACAAACAGACAGAAAAGAAGCCGTCAGGAAAAACAATAATTGAATGATTAATGGATTAATTGTGTAATTAAAATTAATGTGTAATAATCATAAAATAATTAATTTCTTATTCAATTGGCTAATAGCATACATAAACCACCACTGTTTCATCAGAATTTGTAACTTTTTGAGAATCAATGAATTGTATTTAATCAAAAAATTAATTAACCGATTAATTGATTCATCAATAGATCAAAAATACCCTTTAGAGTTTAGAGCCAAATCATTTGGTCAATGTCGTGTCCAAATATCAGTTTTCTAGCTAAAAAGGTCCCCAAGGTATTGCCCAGAGAAGAAAGAAAATAAATAAGTATCTAATAAATCGATAATAATTAAGTAATTAATCAACTAATTGATTAATCAAAAAATAAAAAATAATGTTTTTGCCAAAGCACTTGTTCACTAATGTGCTCAAATTTCAGCTTCCTAGCTCAAAGGATGGTCCGGACAAACGAGATATCAGTGAGGTATCACCCGGACAAAAGAGAGAACATTGACCTTTGACCTTTATAGTCTGAAATACATTGACTGCCTCACTTTTGTCCTTCAGAATCCTCTGGAAAAGTTTGACGAAGATAGCTGAAAGCCTTCTCAAGTTATCATGTTTACAGTCAAACAAACATAACAAAGAGACAGACAGACAGACAGACAGACAGGGGTGAAAACATAACCTCCGCCCACCTTCGGTGGCAGGTGTAATAATTGCACTGTCCTTTGAGGGGGGTGCATAGACTGGATATACCATGTGCTATCATTTTGCTTCAACACATTAAAGACCCCAATGGTGTATTTAGTTCATTTTAAATTACACTGATTAATGATTTTTATGTATACCCGTGTGATACACTCCACGAGTACGTCTTATGACATTAGAAGTGTGCATGGAATTATAAGTAATTCCATGAAGATAAACTGATTACAATAACTATCTACAGCAATGTCCCTCTACCATCCATCCATAGCTCAGCGATCATTTGGTAACAGTTACATAAATCAAAATAAGCTGGAATGAAAGCACGAATCATGCAGAGCTCGAGTGAATCTAACGAAATTACCAAACTGCTTCCCTGATAGAGCTGCTCACTATGTGGTGAGCAGTTTTCTCTTTGAGAGGGATTTAAGGGATGATAAGCTTTGAAGTTGAAACTGTCCAAGCGTATTAAAATTGGGATATGCACCTGCTATGATATCAGATCTCCAGATAAGGTATAATAGACAGCAAACAGAAACTCCACCTGATAGTAGGGTCAATATACGAAAAAAACTCACCTAACCCCCAAAAAATTGATACAAAAGGGTTTTCAATGGATTCTGGTACCATTGGACATGCTAAATAACATACTAAAAATCTAGTAACATCTGACTTCCGTAAAGGGGTCATTTTCAAGATGGCGTCCAAGATGGCCGCCGTGAGCTTAAAATGGCCATATCTCAATTATTATTCAACCTAGAAAGGTGGTTTTGGTGTCTAACCCTAGGTTTTAGGGCCCAAGGAATCCAACTGAATCAATAAAATTACCATCAGTTAATTATTTATTGACAAGTCCAAGATGGCATCCCAAGGTGACATCCTGATCCACTAAAATGGCTCTTTCGAATAGTAGTCAACCTAGAGAGATTTTTCCGTGTGTATACCTAGGTTTAAGGCACCCAGGAAATCATCAAAATTACTTAAATAAGCACAAAGTAATCAGGTAATCCAGTAAGCCAGGTTTACCAGCCCATTAGGCATTTGTTGTCTTATACAGTTAGTCGCTATTCATCGTCATCCTCCGACTCCTCTGGAAGAAACTTGTTATGTGGATTGTCACATTCTTCAAGTTGGCACGGTCCACAGGCAGTAGTACATGGTAGTCCATATCGTCTACAAGAGCAGCGGAGTGTCTTGCAGGCAGTGGAGCAGTTACAATGAATGACCTTCAAGAGACTGTCTGGAGCATTACAAGTGTACATTTCTTTTGGAAATGTCTAAAAAATATGGATTTTGTTTATGCATACATGTACCAAATAATATACTTATTCCTTTTGAGATGAAAATAAATTGTTTTTCAGATTTTTCAGTCTCCCCCCCCCCCCCCTCCCCAATATAAAATAGTCTGCCCCTTGCCATAACCTCTCAAGCTTTGTACAAACCTTTGCCTGTAATGATCACTGAATACTGTGGACTGGAGTCACAGGTGGCAGTGGTGTAGACACATTACACTCTTATCTCCAATCTGAAACACACACTTGGTTCATTAGCTGGTGAGTCGGAGGATGACGATGAATAGCGACTAACTGTATAAGACAACAAATGCCTAATGGGCTGGTAAACCTGGCTTACTGGATTACCTGATTACTTTGTGCTGATTTGAGTAATTTTGATGATTTCCTGGGTGCCTTAAACCTAGGTATACACACGGAAAAAATCTCTCTAGGTTGACTACTATTCGACAGAGCCATTTTAGTGGATCAGGATGTCACCTTGGGATGCCATCTTGGACTTGTCAATAAATAATTAACTGATGGTAATTTTATTGATTCATTTGGATTCCTTGGGCCCTAAAACCTAGGGTTAGACACCAAAACCACCTTTCTAGGTTGAATAATAATTGAGATATGGCCATTTTAAGCTCCTGGCGGCCATCTTGGACGCCATCTTGAAAATGACCCCTTTCCGGAAGTCAGATGTTACTAGATTTTTAGTATGTTATTTGGCATGCCCAATGGTACCAGAATCCATTGAAAAACCTTTTGTATCAATTTTTGGGGGGTTCAACCATATATTGACCCCTCTACTGATGTGTCTCGGAGATGTTCTCTCCCCTACCTCTCCCTTATTAGTGTGTGTGTGTGTGTGTGTGTGTGTGTGTCTGTGTGTGTCTGTGTCTGTGTGTGCCTGTGTGTGTGTGTGTGCCTGTGTGTGTGCGTGTGGGTGCGTGCCTGTGTGTGTGTGTGTCTGTGTGTGTCTGTCTGTCTGTCTGTGTGTGTGTGTGTGCCGTGTGTGTGTGTGTGTGTGTGCCTGTGTGTCTGTGTGTGTGTGTCTGTGTGCCTGTGTGTGTGTGTGTGTGTGTGTGTGTGTGTGTCTGCGTGGGCGTGTGCCTGCGTGTGTGTGTGTGTGTGTGTGTGCCGTGTGTGTGTGTGTGTGTGCCTGTGTCTGTGTGTGTGTGTGTGTGTGTGTGTGTGTGTGTGTGTGTGTGTGTGTGTGTGTGTGTCGTTGGTTGTTATCTCTATATTTTTGGTTTTTGAAGGTGGAACGGAGTCCTCCCAGGGCTCGAAGTATCCACTCCCGTTTCAGTGAAGGATTGTGATGCGTGGGCTAAGTTGTGAAATTCTGTTGTTCTCAGAGTTTTGTTCCAAGGGCTCTTTTAGGGTCGTCACGAAGGCCCGTGCAGCCTCCAACTACAGTTCGTTAGTGGTAATGTTCACCCAGGATGTTTTTTTTTGAATCTTTGTGAGGTTCTACTTTATCATTCCCGTTGCTCCAATTACCACTGGCATTATGTGTGTGTGTGTGTGTGTGTGTGTGTGTGTGTGTGTGTGTGTGTGTGTGTGTGTGTGTGTGTGTGTGTGTGTGTGTGTGTGTGTGTGTGTGTGTGTGTGTGTGTGTGTGTGTGTGTGTGTGTGTGTGTGTGTGTGTCTGGGCGTAACTTTTTACCATTTCTGAGGTATTGTCATCAAATTTTCACCAAAGCTTTATTATGATAATACATAGAAGGAAAAGAAAATTTTTTGTCAAAAGGTCAAAGGTCAGCGTCACCTAAAATCATCAATTTTCATTTTGTTAATTTTTTTAAAAACGGTTTTCATTATTTTGAGCGTCGGAAGAAGAAGAAGAAGACGACTGATTACAAACGGATGTGGACGAGCTTTGCATTTTCAGATGCTTTCAAGTTAGTATTTGCCATGCACTTCAATCCCCTGTTCTAACTTCTAAATCACAATTTAATTTGTAGTACAGTTCTGCAGATCTGGCCCAGCAGGCAGCGATCTGAACCTCATAATTGTTTTAGTCTCATTGCCTTGCTGGATAATAAACTCACAGTAATGAGGAAAATGGACAGGGCAGTGCACATAACCACATGCTCTAATTATATCATGGAAGGTTTGGAGGTGGGAGAGGGGAAAGAATACAATTTTTGTGACCCATGAGGCTCCACTTTAAGAATAATTCGAAGTCATTCGAACTGTGAGTATTCATGGTATACAGGTTGGGGGTGGGAGGGGAGGGGCAGGGTGAATTGCAGACAGATGGTGTCTGATTACAGACCTATTATTACTCAATGGTGAAGAATCACTAAAAAAATTATTGGATCCAGATCCAGATCTAGAAATGTATTTTTTTTTCTATACAAGATTGAGGCTCGTGAAAGAGTTAAAGATCTTTAGCTTCACTTAAATTCAAAAATCAAAAAGAAATTAAATTTTTTTTTTTTTTTAAAGAAAAAGAACAATAAAAAATAAAAAATAAAACAATTTTAAAAATCAAAAACTTCCAAAGGATCTTCACCAAAATCTAAAAATTTCGTCCATGTCGCATACCCAATTTCTCCACCAAATTTCGTCCGAATCTGTCCGCAACTTTTCGAAATATCCTGTTCACAGACAGACATACAGGAGTGAAAGCATAACATCCATCCACGTTTGGTAGCAGAGGCAATAATAATAATGATCTCTGAATCCACCATTACAGTGCATTCAGAAAGTATTCAGACCCCTTAGTTTTTTCACATTTTGTTGTGTTGCAGCCTTATGCTGAAATCGTTTAAATTCATTTTTCCCCTCATCAATCTACACTCGATACCCCATAATGACAGAGAGAAAAGAGGATTTTAGAAAGTTTTGCAAATTTATTAAAAAGAAAAAACTGAAATATCACATTGTCATAAGTATTCGTCATAGATTTATGAGCGAAAAAATGAATTTAAACGATTTCAGCATAAGGCAGCAACACAACAAAATGTGAAAAAGTGAAGGGGTCTGAATACTTTCTGAATGCACTGTAAATACCCTTCTAGATCAACAAACTTGGATCTTTCTATTAACAAAGGATGTGCTCCCTTAATTTTGGCAAGAAACACATCTCACCAGGTAAAGAATCACAGACTGAAATACACAGGAAAAAAGCTGAACAATCATGTAGCACATGTCACAAGTCACGTGTGCACAACTTCGTCAACTTCAAGTAGCCATGAACAGTTGAGCTCACAAAAGAAAGCACATCAGAAATCAAACAATGAAGTGCAAACAAGACGAGCGTGTGTAACATCGTTAGGAATAGAAGTTTGGAGGCAAGAGAATAAATAATATTATGAGGACAAAGTAGACTCCATGAGCAGACATTATGGGTCACCAGCCAAACAGGGCAAGGTGCTATCTATGGCCACATAGATATGCAAGAAAATCCACCAACAGCAGTGATGGACAATTACGTTTTCAATATCTGTTCTCATCACCCAGATAAAAGAGTTGATGCAAACATCGAGCATGGGCCAAAAACATTTGATTTGTTCCTTTGCCATAGAAAGCCACCTACTTTCCAGGTTCCCTGACTTCTTGCACTCACTGAGTCAGTGTTTACCTCTAAATGAAATCCTTTAATCTCTCCCAGTCGAAGCTGGAGTGCCTCAAGGCAGTGTCGTTGCCTCAGCCTTGTTCCTCATTTACATAAATTATCTCTCTGATGGTCTGGAGAACCCTCTTTTCCTCATTGCCAACGATTCAATACAAAGCCGAATGATACCGCATCCTACCTATAGGGGTCGCAGACTTCCCTCACAGCTGAACTGGACAGCATCAGATGCTGGTCAAAAACTTGGAACAGGTCATTCCATCGATGCAAATCTGACATTCTCACTTTCTAGGAAGAGGAAGATCATCTAACTAACACGGTCTATTTTCCTGACCAACGACTGGAATAAGTTCACTCTCTTGAACCTGTGGGCCTCACCATTCATCATTATCTCACCTGGGCAGATCATTTATCACAGTTGGTTTCCAAAGGCAGCCACAGATCCTCCATCATACCATGTCCTTCCTTTGCGAATGAAAACTTCTCACCGCATATCAGGACAATTGGCCTGGAACTTTATGAAGTACTATTTCCCCTATCCGGTCTAGTGCAGCCTGCATCACACCTGTCTCTCTTGGATGCTTTAGAATCCAAAGCCCTCAATCTATATATAAAAGGAGAAGTGTACTTCCTTCATGCTTTATTCCAAATGGTTCCCGCTGTCCTAGAATAATAAAAATGGTACCATTGGAAAGGTAATATAGTAGGGTCAATATACGAAAAAAACTCACCTAACCCCCAAAAAATTGATACAAAAGGTTTTTCAATGGATTCTGGTACCATTGGGCATGCTAAATAACATACTAAAAATCTAGTAACATCTGACTTCCGGAAAGGGGTCATTTTCAAGGTGGCGTCCAAGATGGCTGCCGGGAGCTTAAAATGGCCATATCTCAATTATTATTCAACCTAGAAAGGTGGTTTTGGTGTCTAAGCCTAGGTTTTAGGGCCCAAGGAATCCAAATGAATCAATAAAATTACCATCAGTTAATTATTTATTGACAAGTCCAAGATGGCATCCCAAGGTGACATCCTGATCTACTAAAATGGCTCTGTCGAATAGTAGTCAACCTAGAGAGATTTTTTCAATGTGTATACCTAGGTTTAAGGCACCCAGGAAATCATCAAAATTACTCAAATAAGCACAAAGTAATCAGGTAATCCAGTAAGCCAGGTTTACCAGCCCATTAGGCATTTGTTGTCTTATACAGTTAGTCGCTATTCATCGTCATCCTCCGACTCCTCTGGAAGAAACTTGTTATGTGGATTGTCACATTCTTCAAGATGGCACGGTCCACAGGCAGTAGAAGTACATGGTAGTCCATACCGTCTACAAGAGCAGCGGAGTGTCTTGCAGGCAGTGGAGCAGTTACAATGAATGACCTTCAAGAGACTGTCTGGAGCATTACAAGTGTACATTTCTTTTGGAAATGTCTAAAAAATATGGATTTTGTTTATGCATACATGTACCAAATAATATACTTATTCCTTTTGAGATGAAAATAGATTGTTTGTCAGATTTTTTCAGTCGTCCCCCCCCCCCCCCGCCCCCTCCCCAATATAAAATAGTCTGCCCCTTGCCGTAACCTCTCAGGCTTTGTACAAACCTTTGCCTGTAATGATCACTGAATACTGTGGACTGGAGTCACAGGTGGCAGTGGTGTAGACACATTACACTCTTATCTCCAATCTCAAACACACACTTGGTTCATTAGCTGGTGAGTCCGAGGATGACGATGAATAGCGACTAACTGTATAAGACAACAAATGCCTAATGGGCTGGTAAACCTGGCTTACTGGATTACCTGATTACTTTGTGCTGATTTGAGTAATTTTGATGATTTCCTGGGTGCCTTAAACCTAGGTATACACACTGAAAATATCTCTCTAGGTTGACTACTATTCGACAGAGCCATTTTAGTGGATCAGGATGTCACCTTGGGATGCCATCTTGGACTTGTCAATAAATAATTAACTGATGGTAATTTTATTGATTCATTTGGATTCCTTGGGCCCTAAAACCTAGGGTTAGACACCAAAACCACCTTTCTAGGTTGAATAATAATTGAGATATGGCCATTTTAATCTCCTGGTGGCCATCTTGGACGCCATCTTGAAAATGACCCCTTTCCGGAAGTCAGATGTTACTAGATTTTTAGTATGTTATTTAACATGCCCAATGGTACCAGAATCCATTGAAAAACCTTTTGTATCAATTTTTTGGGGGTTCAACCATATATTGACCCCTCTAATAAATAATCGATTTACTTGGAACAAAAATAAGATTGTTTCCGTTTGTTTGCTTTGCCTCTTTCCAAATAGTTCAGTTCGCCTCTTTCAGAGCTTGACGAAGAGGAAGAAGAGACAATGGTTTCTTCACGAAGCAGTTCCAACAGAAACATCTATTATTCTAATAAAGCAGGAACCCTTTAGAGCAGTGGTTCTTAACCTTTTTAAAGGCACCGAACCCTAACAAAACCCACCGAACACTCGAGGAACCACTCAAATTTGACCAAAAAAATTAGAAGAATTGCATCTTAATACGTTTTCTGTTCTTCTTTTCGAGAGGCGATCTAGGAAATGCGTGGTTTTGTTTTGGAAAGGGCCACCCTCAAATCATTTTCGCATGCAAGCCTGCTCCTTTTCTTTGTTTTAATGTCCACTAGTTTCGAAAACGCATGCTCGCAGAGATACGTTGTAACGAATGGCGTGAGGATCTCAAGGGCAATTTTAGCGATGTGAGGATACCCTTCCATTTGGCGGCACCAAAACGTTGAGAGCGTTATTGTGCCGAAGAGTTGTTGTTGAGTCTGGCTCTGCTGAAGTTCGATGAGGTCGTCGAGGTCGTTGACATCTGCCGTTGCAAAGTCGAAAGTAAACGGCTGCCACACCCATGCTGTGGGTCAGGGAAGTAGCCGTCGAATGACTTTCCCAGCTCATCCAAGTGCGTGGCAATCGCTTGCTTCAGCTCCCCCGGTACAGCAGTGCCTCCAACTTCAGACTCATCTTCGATCCCGCTCACGCACTCGTCCAGTAGCGAAAAGTTCGCGAAGTTGTCGTTCTCTGTTCGCCGCCTCCACAACGGTAACTTCTTTCAGAAAGCGCTCAGCTTTTCTTCAGATTCGATGACATTCACTCCACCACCCTGCATCTGGCAATTGAGATGACTGAGTGCGTCGAAGATGTCAGCCAAGTACGCCAAGGCGAGGATGAACTCTGACTCTTGGAAGTGCGTTGCATGGCTATGCTGGTGTTCTCGCAAAAACAGGGCTAATTCGACATGACAGGCAAAAACACGGCTCACTACCTTCCCTCGTGATAACCATGGAACGTTAGAGTGATAGAGAAGGACTTCGAATTCAGAGCCGATTTCATTGCACAGCTCTTTGAAGATGCGATAATTCAGAGCACAGCTTCGCATGTAATTCACAGTTTCAACGACGATTTTCAGAACATTGGCCAGTTTTGGAGGCAAGGTTTTTGATGCCAGCGCGTGTCTGTGCAGGACGCAGTGCGTGACGATGATGTGTGGTGCATCGGCTTTCACCAGCGCTCCAAAACCGGAGTTGCATCCCAGCATGACTGGAGCTCCGCCCGAGCAAACTGCAGACATCATGTTCCACGAGAGGCCGTTGCTTCTGAATAAGTCGTCTACAAGCTTCTTCACGTCAGCTGCCTTCGTCGTTGTTGTGAGAGTCTTGCAGAACAGAAAGTTTTCCTTGATCTCGTCTCCTTTGACATAACGCACAAATAAGATGAGCTGGCTCAAATTCGAAACGTCGGTGGTCTCGTCGAGTTGAAGGCTGAATTTTGTCGGGCTCGTGACTAAATCTGCAACTACCTGGGCGAGGGTATCGTCGCTCATGTCGTCGATTCTGCATCTGATGGTGTCATTTGAGAGTGGAACGAGAGACAACTTGTTTTCAGCAGCTTTTCCCAGCATGATGTTGGCCATCTTCAACGCGGCCGGTTTGATGAGTGTCTCGCCAACGGTGTGCAGTTTTCCCTCCTTTGCGATCAGGTACGCAACTTCATACGACGCGGTGAGGACCGGTTTGTCAATTGGAACGAAGCCGAGAGTGGGCAAGGTCGCACTTGTGTCGAATCGGACTCTCTTCAATTTGAATTCATCCAGCATTGCGTCTTTGTACTGCCCCTCGCCGTGCAGTTTTTTGAAGTGTTCCCGTAGTTTTCCTGGTGCTAGGCTGGAGTTGCTCAACTTGACATTGCAAAGCATGCATTGAGGACACTGACTTCCGTCCCGTTCCGTCAAACACGTGAACCCGTACCGCACGTAATCCTCAGACTACTTCCTTTTTTTGCTCGACATGCTGCAAAAAAAAATAATTAACAAACTGATCTTAATTGAGTTCGGGCAAATAATTATATGACAAAAATTAAAAAAGGAACATGCGTAAATATAATCAGTACCCCTCTGAAAACTGAGAAATTTTAACGTAGAAAACATAACTTATAATTACGATGATGGGATTTATTATCTACTCAACTCTATGTCACCTCAAATCCCATTATAATATTACATAGAAAACTACGAATTGTTAGTTTTGAATTGCGACCAAATGAGTTATATCACCTCCACCTAATTTTCTGAGTAATTCAATCATATTTTATAATCACCATCCACTTTTGACTTTAATATAAATCTGAACCCGCCCTGCATATCCACAAACATTTCCAACTTACTTTTCAATTAATCAGTATCTCCAAAGTAAGGCACGACCAATGACGC
The DNA here is from genome assembly GCF_964187855.1 of Myxine glutinosa. Taxonomy (NCBI): domain Eukaryota; kingdom Metazoa; phylum Chordata; class Myxini; order Myxiniformes; family Myxinidae; genus Myxine; species Myxine glutinosa. The sequence goes on from NC_136261.1 coordinate 304,033,260, forward strand.
ACGGCACACGGCAAGCTAATCGAGGCTATTCCATGGAATTTCCGAACACCTGCAAAGTCCAAAATCCAGTAAGTAAGTAAGTAAGCAAGTAAGCACCATCAACAGAATAATTAGCAAGTTGCTCATTGATTCAACTTACTGCAGTCAGTGTGAAACAACTTCTCTTAAACACAGACCAGAGAAACCATGAATGGGATGGGAATACAATTACAAATAACATTTCCATTCGTTCGTAACATACATAGCAAAATAATAATATTATTAATAATAAGCGTAATTACACATACATTCAAAATTGATACAAAACTAAAAAATAAAAAAAATTGCAATGCGTTTCGGAGGACCTCCGCCGAACCCCTGGCACAGGCTCACTGAACCCCTGGGGTTCGGTCGAACCCAAGTTAAGAACCACGGCTTTAGAGATTAGCATGACATGGAAGGAGCACACAAAATTATAAATCGTAATATTTCTTAATAAAAATAAGTCATTGGAATATATATATATATATATATATATATATATATATATATATATATATATATATATATATACACACACACACACACACACAACACTACATGACCAAAAGTATGCGGACATCCCTTCTAATTAGTGGATTTGGCTGTTCCAGCCACAACCATTGCTGACCGGTATATATAATCAAGCACACGGCCATGCAATCTCCATAGACAAACATTGGCAGTAGAATGGGCCGTACTGAAGAGCTCAGTGACTTTCAATGTGGCACCGTCATAGGATGCCACCTTTCCAACATGTCAGTTCATCAAATTTCTGCCCTGCCCAGAGCTGCCCCAGTCAAATAAGTATTGTTATTGTGAAGTGGAAACGTCTAGGAGCAACAACAGCTCAGCCGCAAAGTGGTTGGCCACACAAGCTCACAGAATGGGAGCACCGAGTGCTGAAGCACGTAGCGCATAAAAATCGTCTGTCCTCGCTTGCAACACTCACTACCGAGGTCCAAACTGCCTCTGGAAGCAACGTCTGCACAACAACTGTTCGTCGGGAGCGTCATGAAATGGGTTTCCATGGCCGAGCAACCGCACACAAGCCTAAGATCACCATGCGCAATGCCAAGCGTCGGCTGGAGTGGTGTAAAGCTCACCGCCATTGGACTATGGAGCAGTGGAAACACCTTCTCTGGAATGATGAATCACGCTTCATCATCTGGCAGTCTGACGGACAAATCTGGGTTTGGCGGATGCCAGGAGAACGCTAACTGCCCGAATGCATAGTGTCAACTGTAAAGTTTGGTTGAGGAGGAATAATGGTCTGGGGCTGTTTTTGATGGTTTGGGCTGGGCCCCTTAGTTTGAGTGAAGGGAAATCTTAATGCTACAGCATACAATGACATTCTAGATGATTGTGTGCTTCCAACTTTGTGGCAGCAGTTTGGGGAAGGCCCTTTCCTGTTTCAGCATGACAATGCCTCGGTGCACAAAGCGAAGTCCATACAGAATTTTTTTTTTCTAGATTGGTGTGGAAGAACTTGACTGGCCTGCAAAGAGCCCTAACCTCAACCCTATCGAACACCTTTGCGATTAATTGGAACTCCGACTGTGAGCCAGGCCTAATCGCCCAACATCAGTGCCCGACCTCACTAATGCTCTTGTGGCTGAATGGAAGCAAATCCCCGCAGCAATGTTCCAACATCTAGTGGAAAGCCTTCCCTGAAAAATGGAGACTGTTATAGCAGCAAAAGCGGAGACCAACTCCATATTAATGCCCATGATTTTGGAATGAGATGTTCGATGTTCGTGTGTCCACATACTTTTGGTCATGTAGTGTATATGTATATATATAATCTGCCCCGGATTTCTCGGTGCACATGTGCAGAAACCCCAAGTAATGAGGTCCTTCGCGGTGGTCAGATGTGCTTCATGCATGCCAGAAAGGATTGTAGCATGGAACAGCTCACAAAACTTTTATATAAGCCAAAAATACTTGCATTAGAAACGTACATGCAAGAAAGGGGTGTGCCTCTGCACAACGAAAGATTTGGAGACTCCCTGATGACCAACTCCCAAAAGTTGATATCTTGCAGCCTGTACTGCAAAATCTCCTGACGAAATGGGCCCTTGAAAGGACTGAATGTTCGTAGATGGGCATGTTCTACCCAAAACTTTCTCCCTCCTCTAAAACCTGATGAAACCTTGTCAAGTTTCTCTCTCTGGTGTATGCCCCCCACACGCCTCTCCCCCTTCACCCATTTCCTCACTTTAAATGGTACCACAGCCACCTCCGCTCGTGAGAAGGCGAATGACTCAATTCTTTGTTTGCTTCCAAATATTGTGTCCCCACCAGCTCTCTTTCTGTACACACTCTTCCCTACTGTACCCAACTGCTCCTGGACTCTGTGGCTTTTACAGCAGGCAGCGGCCTGTAGATGGAGCCAGACTACCCAGCCGTGAGATTGTACGAAGGCACAGAGTGAAGTTTTGAGGGCCAGGCCCAAACAGAGCAAGCACTAGGACACAGAACAGTGAGTAAATTGTATGAATAAGACTACGTGAAAGGACTAAAGGTTTGTAGATGGGCGTGTTCCACCCAAACCTTGTCTCCATCCTCTAAAACCTGGTGAAACCTTGTATATATAGAGGGGGGTTTAAAAGTAGAAAGAAACGTTTTGAAAATATTAGGTCAGATTAGGGATGCTTCCTCCTTCGCACCATCAATATCGGCCATCACCCAGGGAAGTGGTATAGTAGAGCGGATAGGGGGAAGAATCGTGCACTTTTTGATAAAAGCATCAAACTTGGTACATATCATCAGTAGGCCATTACAAGAAAAAATAGATATAGTGCCATCCCAGTTTTGGCCTATCACGGATGTGGCGGCCATTTTTAAAAATGACCACTGTCTAATACTAAAATACCATATAACTCAACAACCAAGAGGCCTAGAATCTTAATTCTGGTGCCTATATATAGGTTTTTGGGGTCATATAATTCAAATGAAGGCAATAATGAGTATGTGTGATCACGTCTTGCACCACTTTTGGAACATAAGTGCCCTTTTCCTGTTTACAGAGACACATTTGGCGGTCTTTGTATTGCTTTATTTTGTGTTGATGAAATATAAGATACCTGTACCGTAAATTAAACTTATAGTGCTATAAAAAAATAACAGTCAAAACGAATACGAAGCCGAGTTACTTATTGTTGTAGATACCAATGTGCCATGAGTCAGTTAGGCTTACCATCAAATGTGAAATGCCAGATATCACATGAACTAATCATGGCAAAAACCCCCACATTCGCACAAAGCTGAACACGGCAGAGCTGCTTTTGTGCATTTGCAGTTTGTGCCTTTGGTACAACCGCATCGAATGAGTTCTCTGTAAACTCTGCTGGCTTCAGGAAGACTGCTCCAAAGAACATCCCAGTTTCCATCACTACTACGAGTCCATCCCCATCTGTCCGGTTGTGGAGGCGTAGCCTTTGCTTCAAGCACCTGACTCCAGATGTGACCGGCCTGGTATACTGCTCGTCTGGCATGCTGAAGTGGACCACCCTTGGTCTGTGGAATGTTGCTCACGTCTCTGCCTTTCCATGTGAAGAGGTCGATCCTGAACTCACCAACATGGTGTTTAGAACTTGTTCGTTCATAAAGAAGTACGACGAATCTCTCCAGAACATCCATAGCAGCATCAACATCTGACATTTGTGGATGTTCCATCAGCTTCATTAACTCCATTGTAACCTCAGGGCACATGCTCCATGTATCCCGAGCAGTCTTCTTTCCTCTGCCAGCAAAGCAAGAGGTTGTATCGCACCCAGTAATGACGTGAAACATTGGAAGTGCAATGGACCTATCAGGACCAATTGCAGCTGAGATATCATGAGCTGGTACCATGCGCATATGCTTGCCTGTGCCGAACACCACCCATAGAGCATCCAGTGTCACTTGTAGCTTTTGAAATACATACACTGCCAGAACAACGACATCACTGTCCACAGAATGGATGAGAACAGTGTTGTGTTGTTTAGCTGCATCAGCAACATGAAGCATCATACGGCTGTCTGCTTCCTCATGTGTACAAGGGGCTAAACCTCCCGTGTTTCTTGGCTGACGACAAACAAAATCCTCATTCAGCGTACTGATTACTTGCTTCTCTGTTTGAATGTTGACAACTTCTCTGCTGAGAAATGAGAACAGTTCCTTCTTATTGTCAGGGAGCCGCAAGACCTCTTGCCAATTTTTCGGTCCTGCAGTCTTTGGCTCAACCCCTCGACGGATTCGTTTCCCTCTCTTCTCTCTGGTCTGTGCCTTTAATGAATCTGGCCTGTAATGATCCCAGACAACATCAACCGTCTGAGCTCTTTGTAGCTTAGAATTTACATGTGGCAGAAAGACATCGTGTGCATATTCCTGTGGTCATTCGTGTGGTCATTCGTCTATGACCCCCAAAACCTATATATAGACACCAGAATTAAGATCCTAGGCCTCATGATTGCTCAGTTATGTGGTATTTTAGTGTCATGTGGTGGCCATTTTGAAAGATGGCCGCCATATAAATCACAGGCCAAAACTGGGATGGCACTATATCTAATTTTGTTTCTTATGGCCCACTGAATATGTGTATCAAGTTTGATGCTTTTATCCAAAAGTGCACGATTCGTCTCGATATTGCACCTATCCACTGGACTAGTAGGAAGAATAAGGTGGTTCTTAGCTAAATAAGGCAAAAATAAAATTGAATTGTCTTACTCCTAACATTTAATTATTTTGGTATTGAGGTAACACTGTTGCCTGTGAAATATATTGTTACGGACACGACTTATTAAGATGTTATGCTGGGCCGAGCGGAATGGCCGCCGTGTTCGCACAAGTTACCCGATTATACTCGAACGTTGGCCGAATCGCGCTACGCTAGATCAATGAAGGAAAGGACACAACGGCTGGGTTAAATGACACGACACCAGGGGTACAGTTCTCAAGACCTCCGGAGGAGGATATAATATGGGATATGCAGAACGTTTAGATTACACGGCACAAGAGGTACAGCACAGAAAGGTGGGCACTTATACACGGTCTTATCTTATTCCCGACAGACCACAGACAAACGGGACAAGACTGACTCACACAGGGATTGATGGCAAGGAAGGGCAGAATCGATGGCTCAAGGTGCACCTTGGCTCAGGGGCAGAATCGACCCGGTTCGGTCCAAAGATGCGGGTAGGTATCGTCGCGCTGGAGGTGGCGTCCGTTCTTCTTCGTAGCTGAGGCGCATCTGACGTCACCTCCGTCTTCCTGCGCATATCCAGCGGGGAGTGACACGCCCTCGGCTCGTTAGCTCCGCCCCAGATGGAATCGGTCCGCCGCTTCTTATTGGGTGCGGGGGGTTACCGGGCTCCGCCCTTGATGAGGAGCTGACAGTGAGCCCCTGTGTGGTAACCCCGTTGGAGCACATGGTCAATGGCGGCTAACCAAGCCGGAGTGAGGACGCGCACTCCCCGCGCCGCTGTTGTTGTTGTTGGTGTTGTTGTTTCATGAGGAAGAGATGCGGGGAGGTATTGGGAGGTCCTAAACTTACTACTGGTGCCATACAATCACATTCTGGTGCAACGAAGAGTCAGAATTAATGGAAACGAGTCCTTAACTGACATAGACTAAGAATAACTAGCAAGATGTCCTATAGTTGTCTACGTGAGATGCGGTGAACCTGGGCACGACATTTAATGGGGGAAAAAGGGGGAGGTCGGGGCTACAGAGTGTTGTTTACAGACAATGGGACTAGGGAATGGGGGATTGGGGATAGTTGGGGAGTATTGGGGAAATAGGGGAATATTTACAAGCGGATATGGATGGAGGCCAAATCCCATATCCGCAACATTGCACCCTTCTCTACCTCGGGGCGTCCCGACCCGATAAATTTTTACCTAGTTTAGTGTGGCACTCAGATGTAGTTCCCTCTACTATTAACTCTACCCTGAGTGCGACAGTTTTACGGATGTTCACAAATGAGTAAATATGTCCCCCTGCGACGTTGCACCCTTCTCCTCACAGAAACACACCCACAGGATAACCGAATCGCGGAAAGAATCCTCAAACTAAACATACAGCCGGTAGGGAGCATTATTTACACAAGACTACACTGATATTTACACTACGATCCAGGACCTGTTTTTGGAGGAACACATGCAGATGTTATGCATAGAGAGAGCACGCATGCCAGCATCGATACACCAACCCACGAGTGCTCTGTGGCCTTACGGCCTTTAATAATGTGCAGAGCACCCCTTCCAAGCACCAAAAGCACCACCCCATCATGTACAGTCAGCACCATCCGGTGCACCAATAAAGTGTTCAATAATCACCGGTGGTGTCGCAGCCGGCCGATGTTCTGCCGCTGGTCTTGCCTTCTTGAAGCACTTGGCCTTCTAGCTTCCTTAAAAAATAAAGAAAGGCGCCAACCGCGTCCATTTCTGAATTGTGGCCGTCAGGGGGGGCCAACTATTAGTGGTTCACCTGTATGGCATAGGTGCCACGTTGACCCATAGGTCCATCAACGGGTGGTGCTTGCCCGCAAAAGAACTGCGGTCCATGGTGGGCGGCCACAAAATTGCGGTCCATATGGTGTATCGATCCAGGCAGCAAGCAGCGAAAGTGCAGGCCCACAACTGCGGAGCCAGCACCTCTCTCTCCTCTCTCTCTGCCCCAAAGCCAGATCCTCGGAGGTGGGAGACAAAAGAAGAAGACAAGTGAGTAAGGGTGTAAGGGCGCAAAAGTGCACGCAATATAAGGTAATGCACACTGGGGGCACATGGGAACCAGGTGAGACAGGTACGTTCCTACCGTACGCCCCCCCCCCCACCAGGTAACCTACATGGCCCCTCCCTTACCCCTTACTGTATCCACAAAACACAACACTACCCATAAACATCTACTTTACAAATCAACAAACGTCCCTACTGTCTTCCCCGTTCCTCCCATAAACCAAATTCGTCTTCTCTCCCCCCTAACCAATCAAATTTGCCATTTCCAACTCTCATCAAAATTTGCCATCTCCAATTCAACATCAAAATTTGCCATCACCAATTCATCATAAGTCCCTCCTAAGGAGGGAGAGATGGAATCACCCCAACGTCTCATCCACATCGTGATGCGTCTCACCAATCCACACAGCAATTCTAATTTCCTGCACACAGAACAAAGAAAACACAGGTGTGGAGTCATCATCATCACCACAGGTAAGTGGCTGCGTATGGTGCGACAGGTTCATCAATCCTAACTATTTCCTAAATGACTTTAACAACTTTACATTACCCGGGGTCTTTCCCTGCCAATCCATTGGCCAACTTACACTATGGGTTCTAAAAACCAATTCCCATTGACCAAACTGTGGTGCCTCTCAATTTGGGGTCTCACTCCCCCGATTCATCTCCCGGTGCCTTCGCACAATTTCTGGGCTGCGACGTGTAGCTCTCCCAGCAGGTCTACCCACCTGCACACCTCCACCACTGCAGTTGCCTCCGAGCTTACCTGCTCCTTACCCTAACCTAACTACCTGGGGAAGGCCCTCTGGCGCTCTCCCCACTCGGTGCCCTCTCTGGCACTGGGCTACCCGGGTCCGTCCTCCGGATCCTCGGGCCCCACTGACACTAACGGCTCCCAGAGCCCACCTGCGGCCTCACCTGGCCGACATCCTCACAGTGGTGGAGTGCCCAACCAACTACACACACTAACAGGCTACACGCCCAGCCATTTCCACAACACTAATGCACCCATCCACAATACCATTCTGCAACCGCACCACAAATGCCAATATCCAACCACAATTTACCTATACCCTCTACCTAACACTTACACTACCCGCCCCGGGTATCCGTGATGGGGGTCCACTCTTCCCCCATTCACACCTTCGCACCATGCACACCACTCCGTACCACTTACTCCCACTCTCTCCACACACCTGTACTTGCACACCTGTGCTCTCACTCTTGGTGCCGCCTGCACCCTTCTCTCCCCAAGCGCATTCGCGCTGATCCACAACACTCACTACTCACACACTGCTCCACACTGCTCCACACACCTGTCCAGTTCTCACACAGCATCATCTCATCTAACTACTCCCCTCTGAAACTTGCGCTTCCCAGTCGTCCCTTTAAACTATTGCGCTCCCACGTCATTATCATCCACACTAAACTACCTGCGTCCCCACTACAGGTATCAGTCACGAACTAAACTTAACGTTACCTAATGTCAATCTCTTCTAGATCCCTACAATATAACCTAACCCACCCGGGCTAGTTTTCACTGCCATCAACCCCATAAACTATAGCGCATTTGCCCCACCATAGGAAGGGTGGCAGGGATGCCACCCTTACCCACCGGGCCCATCGCTCATCAATCCCCCAGTCCTCTGGCACTAATAAGCCCCCCTTATTCAGAGGTACTGGGTCCCGCCTCGGCATCTAAAGCCGAGGCAATCCACGGGGGCGCCTGCTCGCCGGTGTAAGGCCTTATCCGGTCGGCGTGGACGATCCGAGGGAGGGCTCGTGGCCCCATTTTGATCTTTACTACCACGTCACAGACTTGCGACAGGACGACCCCCGGGCCTTGCCAGGGAGAGGTGAGTTTCGGGCACCTACCCTTCCTCCTCCGGGGATTGAAGAACCAAATCTTCATCCCCGGAGTGTACTGACTCCCCTGGCTTCGGTGGTCGTACCTGCGCTTCATCTTCTCCCCCACCAGATGGAGTTGGCGGCGGGCGAAGGCATGGACTAGCTCCATGCCTTCCTCTAGGTGACGTGCGTACCCCTCCCTCGGCGGGTTAACCACTGTGTCTGGCACGGGACCGCATAGCAAGTCGGCGGGAGCCCGTAACTCCCGCCCATACATAAGCAACGCTGGACTGCATGCGGTGGCCCCGTGCTGGCTGGTTCGGTAGGCCATGAGCAAATAAGGGAGATGTTCGTCCCAGTCATCCTGACGGGTGGCGGTGAACAGTGCCAGTTGTTGGATTAGAGTTCGGTTGAATCTCTCCACCATCCCGTCAGATTGAGGCCTTAAAGGCGTTGTTCTGGTTTTCCGAATTGACAGGAGACTGCACACATCTTTTAGCAATTTGCTCTCAAAATTTCGTCCCTGGTCGGTGTGCAACTCCTGTGGAATCCCATGCAGGCACACAAATCCTTCCACGAAGGCCTGCGCTACCACCCCTGCTTCTTGGTTGGGGAGGGCGTAGGCCTCCGGCCACTTGGTGAAGTAGTCCATCACAACGAGGATGTACTTATTACCTAGGCGGGTGCGGGGTAGTGGGCCTAGGATATCCATGGCCACCCGCTCTAGGGGGGCCCCCACCTGGTGTAATTGAAGGGGGGCCCTCATCCTCCGTGCTGGTCCCTTTTTGGCAGTACAGGCGTCGCATCTCCGACACCAGTCCTGTATGTCGCGCCCCATATTCATCCAATAAAACCTCCGGCGTACCTGCGATGTCGTCTTTGTCCTGCCCAAATGGCCGCCGGGGCGGGTACCATGCACCTGTTGCAATATATCGGTCTTAAATTTATTTGGGACTACCACCAGCCAGGAAGTTTTATCCGAGGGAACCTCCACCCACTTGCGATACAAGATGTTATCCTTCAATTCCAGGGTCTGCCACTGAGCCCAATACGCCTTGGTCTGTGCCCCGAGGGGGGTGACCTCTTCCCCCTTAGGTCTTTGCCCCAATTTGACCCAATTGAACACTGGCCCCAGGACAGGATCCTCCTGCTGGGCCGTGCTCCATGCCAAAGTTCCGAATTCCTCATCTGCGGTTAGTGGCAAAATTGGCCCTCTCACCCGGGTTGCCCGGACAACGAGGGTCGGGTCCGAATCGCCCAATTGTTCCCTCTCCTCGTGTCTCGCACAAAATTTGCAGTTTTCCCCCAGACAAGGACGCCGAGAGAGTGCGTCCGCATTACCATGGGCCTTCCCGGCCCTATGGGCCACATCAAAATCGTACTGCTGCAACTTTTCCAACCACCTTGCAATTTGGCCCTCTGGTTCCTTGAACCGAAGGAGCCATTGCAAGGAGGAATGGTCAGTTCTAACCAAAATTTTCCGCCCGTACAAGTACGGGTGGAAATGGTTCATGGCAGCCAGCATAGCCAATAACTCTTTGCGAGTGACGCAATAATTTCGCTCGGGCCTACTTAAGGCCCGACTATAATAACCAATCACTCTCTCCACGCCCTCCTGTGTCTTAGACAAAACTGCGCCCAATCCTTCCTGGCTCGCATCCGTGTCCAGGGTAAATGCCCCGTTGCTAGTGGGGTAAGCTAGAAGGGGTGCGGATGTTAGACACCCCTTCAATTTTTGGAAGGCCTCGTGGCACTCCCGTGTCCAATTAAATCGCGTCCCCTTCTCCGTAAGCCGGTGGAGGGGACGGGCCAACTCCGCAAATTTCGCCACAAAGCGCCGGTAGTAGGAGCAGAGTCCCAAAAATCCCCGCACCTCTTTGATGGTACGTGGTGCGGGCCACTCCTCTACCGCTTTAATTTTGTCTGGGTCCGTTTTTACCCCCTCGCAACCGATGACGTGGCCTAAATAGGCCACCTCCTTGGCAAACAAGGTGTACTTACTCGGGTTCAGCTTCAACCCTGCCTGTCTGAGGCACCCGAACACCTGGTCCAAATTAGCTACTGCCTGGGGGAACGTTTTGGCATGTACTAGGACGTCATCCAGGTACACCAGGCATGATTGCCATGGCATGCCGCCTAGTACATGTTCCATCAATCTTTCAAAGGTGGCGGGGGCATTATACAAACCAAACGGCATCACAGTAAACTGATACAGTCCCTTACCTGTGGAGAATGCCGTTTTCTCCTTCCCTGCCCTATCCATCTCCACCTGCCAATACCCACTCTTGAGGTCCAAAGTTGAGAACCAATTTGAGCCAGCAACGGCATCGAGGGTGTCATCAATCCTTGGCAGGGGATATGAGTCCTTGAGTGTCACGTTGTTTAGCTGGCGATAGTCCACGCAGAACCGCGTGGTCCCATCCTTCTTTTTGACCAGCACAACAGGTGACATCCAAGGACTTCCCGAGGGCTCGATCACGCCTGCGTCGAGCATTTTTTCAACCTGCTCGTCAGCTTCCGCCCTCTTGCTCCAAGGGAGCCGTTGGGCGGCCTGACGAATAGGCCGGGCCTCACCGGTGTGGATCTGATGTTTCACCAGGCCCGTACGTCCAATATCCTCGGTGGACAGGGAGAAGAGGTCCAAATGGGACCCAACCAGTTTGTGTAAGGCCTCCCTCTGGGTACCTCCCAACTCTACGCTACTACGATTTACCATCTCGCAAATGGGATCGGGCCAATTCCTACTTCTTATTGAAGGCTCCCCCCGGGGTCGGCTCGGCTGGACGTTCTCGCCCCTCACTGTCGCGACTTCCTCAACTGGGGTGCAGCCAGCTACCCTCGTGCCCCTTACTATAGTGCGTGGTTCTGTACTCATATTTATTACTCGGACGGCCACTACCGGTCCGTCCGTTTTTACAAGGGTGCGGCCCACGATTAAACCCGGTATGGACTGCGCTGCCACCGGTTCGACCAGGCCGCAGGACTCCTGCCATGTTGGGCGAGCCGCCCACCGGGCCGGCACTATCGCCTCGGCCCTTGGGGGAATGGTCATGGCCTCGGAAGCCTCCAGCTCCGCTCTCTCGGCCGTGCTCACTCCCCCTAACGGCAGCTCTTCTACTCCCACCTGCAGGATCCCCCGGCACAAGTCGATTTTACAACCGCTGGCAGTCAACAAATCCAACCCTATTAAACATGGGTCGCACACCTCCGCCACCCAAACATCTATCTCCCTCCTTACCGACCCTAACTTGAGGGTCACAGAACCACGCCCTATGATCGGGGCCGTTACCCCGGTAGCAAGTTGCAAACTATAATTTTGCAGGCGCTGGATCTTATCCCAGCCACCTGCGCTCGAATCAAGGACCACAGGGCTGATGATCGTGGCGCTAGCTCCTGTGTCCACTACGGCGTCTACCCCCACGCCGGCAATTTTGCATCTGATTGTCAGGCTACCGGTTCAAATTTGGCCACAATAAATGACCTGTCGCGTCAATGAGGGCTCTCCTCCATCCTCTTCTGCCGAACACCGCCCTACGTGCCCGACACCTTCTAGTTTCCCGGGGTCTGGCGGGGGGGGTGTCTGGGGTCGGCTAACCCGCTCCCCCCTGGGCGGAGTTGAGGACCTCAACCGCCGGGGATCATCCCGGCGCGTGGCTCGACAGTGCCGCGCCAGGTGACCCAGACGGTTGCAAGTATAGCACCTCACCTGATAAGGTGCTTGTCTCCGGAATTCCAAATTTCCCCCCCTGTAGGTCCGAATTGGATTACCCGCTCGTGGTCCACCGCGGGCCACCTCCGGGGCCGCCTGCCATGGTCCAGGTCCCGCCAGGCGCTGGTCCACCAGCCTCCGGACCATGCCCGCCAGGTCAGGACTCACGTCGGGGGCGGGCCCCCCAAGGGGTCCGCCCTCCATCGGGGGTCCCACCTGGCGGACCGCCATTGCGAGACGCTCGCCCCCCCGGGCCAGGGGCCTCGCTGCTTCCCAAAGGGCCACAGCGTCAGCCGCCTGGCTCAGAGTCTGCGGGCGCCACATGGCGAGCTGTTGCCGGAGCTCAATATCCGGGAGGGCCTGGATAAAATGGTCCAGCGCCAGGCTTTCCCGGGAATCCACTGCCATGCTAGCATGTGCGATCCCCACTGCACGGCGAATGTCGTGGGCAAGTTCCCCGATGGCTTCCTGGGGCTTGCGTTTTCGCAGCGCGAGCTGAGCTTTAACAAGCTCGCTCTGCTGTTCAATGCCGAATCGATTAATTAGGGCGTCGCAGAGGGCTGGCAGGGTGAGAGCACCCGCTGGTAATGCCGTCAGCACCTCCGCCGCCGCGCCGCGCAATGCGGCCACCAGGTGTACTCCACCTTCGTCCTCACCCCAACCGTTGCCCTTACACACACAGTCAAACTGCGCCAGGTACGCGCGTAGATCACTCTTGCCGTCATACGGCGCGAGTGGGACCTTGTGGGACCACCTCGTATGCGAGTCGTTGCCCACCTGCCGGACCCCGAGCGTCGCCCCTTGCGGGGTCAGCGCGGGGCCGAACCGGCCGGGCCCCACAGTACATTACCCCCAAGGGGCTCTCGTGCCTCCCCGGTCCCTCCAACAACTACCCCTGTTGGTGTCGATGCATGGGTCACACCTCCGCAACCCGCTACCCATTCCATACCACCACAACCTTGCTCACCCACACCTCGCACCTCTCGTTCCATACCCTCCGGACCAGCCATACACCTCACTCTTGGCCTCTCACGAACATCCGGGTCTATCTCGACCCCCAAGCTTATTAAATCACCTGGCGCATCATACGCACGACCATATTGGTCACCACTTACACCGGGTCCTCTTTCTCTTCGCTTCTCCTCCATCACCTGCGAATCCCTCATCCGGTTAATGAGCACATCATCACGATCCGAACACAGACTTTGGACCAATTCTTTTACTTCCTCCTTTATCTCTTTCTTATCCTCTCTCCGTCGCTTCTTAATTTCGCTCACCCCTTCTTCCACTTCTTCTAATTTCTGCTTCACCTCCTTCATCTCCTCGTGCGCCCCCTTAAGTTCTTCCTCTAACTCCACTTAATTTTTTTCTATGTGCTCCCGCACCTCCCGCTCTTTAACCTCCATCACCTCTACCACTTTGTTCATTTTCCTCGTCAGGTCCTCATGTACCGTCTGACACTCTTTTTTAATTACCCCTACGTCCTTTTTCATCTCCTTCTGTGTCGATTTTAAACCCTCTATTACCGCTGTGTTCTTCTTTACCTGTCCCCCAACTCCTTTTGTCCCACTGTCAGTTGTTCTACTCCCAGCGTCAACTCCTCTATACCACCTTGCAATTTTACAGTCCCCTTTCTCACCTCCTTCTCCATGCGCTCCTTACAGTGCCTCACCTCCTCGCGCACTCCTCCGACCTCCTCACTCACACCTCTTCTGATCTCTTCTCCCATCACTTGCATCTCCTGCCCAGATGCCACCCTCAACTGCTCCATTTCCTCCCTGTGAGCATCCAGTTTAGTTTCTACCCCCATTCTGACCCCCTCTATCTGCTGCCCCATTTGTTTAACTTCCCTTTCCGCTTGGTCCCTCATGTCCCTCAATTTGCCTTCCATACTGTTTTCTAACCCCTCTAACCCCTTTTTCATCCCTTCCATTTGATTCTCCTGAACGGCCATTCTGTTTTCTACCCCCATTAACCCCTCCTGTATTTCCCCTAATCTACTCCCTAACCCTCCGATCTGGGCCCCCATGTCCTCCCTCAATTTCTCGCTATTGGACCCCATTTGGCCCTCCAATCGCTCACCCTGAGCATCCATCCGGTTCCCCATTACCCCCATTTGGCCCTCCAATCGCTCACTATCAGCCCTCATTTCCTCCCTCATTTTCTCGCTATTCTGGGCCATAAGGGCCTTCATTTGTATGAAAAAAGGTCCAAATCTACCAGCGGCGCTACTACGGCCGCGGGCGTGGTCGCCGTGGCCATGTGCGAGGCGCCATTTTGCGCGCCCGTAACCTCGTGCGCGACGACGCTATTTTGCGACCCTGCCACCCTCACTGCTTCGCTCTCCTCATGTCCCTCAATTTGGTCCTGGATCGACCCTGCCTCACTCTCCTCTACCGGAACCCAGCCGTCTTGGTCTGCCATAGCGCGACTTTCAAAATTCGAGTTTTTACTTTTTTTTGTAAAACACAATTAAATTTCGCCGTTATAATTTCGAGCGCGTGAAACGCGCTCCGGGACCGATCCCACTTCCCGACACCAATTGTTACGGACACGACTTATTAAGATGTTATGCTGGGCCGAGCGGAATGGCCGCCGTGTTCGCACAAGTTACCCGATTATACTCGAACGTTGGCCGAATCGCGCTACGCTAGATCAATGAAGGAAAGGACACAACGGCTGGGTTAAATGACACGACACCAGGGGTACAGTTCTCAAGACCTCCGGAGGAGGATATAATATGGGATATGCAGAACGTTTAGATTACACGGCACAAGAGGTACAGCACAGAAAGGTGGGCACTTATACACGGTCTTATCTTATCCCCGACAGACCACAGACAAACGGGACAAGACTGACTCACACAGGGATTGATGGCAAGGAAGGGCAGAATCGATGGCTCAAGGTGCACCTTGGCTCAGGGGCAGAATCGACCCGGTTCGGTCCAAAGATGCGGGTAGGTATCGTCGCGCTGGAGGTGGCGTCCGTTCTTCTTCGTAGCTGAGGCGCATCTGACGTCACCTCCGTCTTCCTGCGCATATCCAGCGGGGAGTGACACGCCCTCGGCTCGTTAGCTCCGCCCCAGATGGAATCGGTCCGCCGCTTCTTATTGGGTGCGGGGGGTTACCGGGCTCCGCCCTTGACGAGAAGCTGACAGTGAGCCCCTGTGTGGTAACCCCGTCGGAGCACATGGTCAATGGCGGCTAACCAAGCCGGAGTGAGGACGCGCACTCCCCGCGCCGCTGTTGTTGTTTCATGAGGAAGAGATGCGGGGAGGTATTGGGAGGTCCTAAACTTACTACTGGTGCCATACAATCACATTCTGGTGCAACGAAGAGTCAGAATTAATGGAAACGAGTCCTTAACTGACATAGACTAAGAATAACTAGCAAGATGTCCTATAGTTGTCTACGTGAGATGCGGTGAACCTGGGCACGACATTTAATGGGGGAAAAAGGGGGAGGTCGGGGCTACAGAGTGTTGTTTACAGACAATGGGACTAGGGAATGGGGGATTGGGGATAGTTGGGGAGTATTGGGGAAATAGGGGAATATTTACAAGCGGATATGGATGGAGGCCAAATCCCATATCCGCAACAATATTTTGAATATATCAAATTTTAGGGGTTGCACAGTGACTCATGGTTACCTGCCACTCTTTGTGTGTGTCCGATAAGCGTTGATTTCCTGCAATCGGGAAACCTCTTGCGTTGTTCTGTGACAACTTGAAGCAGATACTGGGTTTGCTGTTCATCCCTTGCCAGGAGACGATTGTACTCTTCAATGAGAGCAACTGCATACACAAAAGTACAGCTGTACTGTCTTCAATTAACTTAAAAACAACTTCAAAATGTTTAGTACATGGCAAGGTCAAAGGTCAACTGTAATGGTCAAAATCACAAGTATAGCAGTGGAGAATAGATTAATCAACTCCAAACTTTTATGTGAGCCAAATATGTGAAATTACAAACTCCGTGTGCAACCCCTAAATTTAGTCCAAATGGCTTAAAATTTCACCACAAGGGTTTTTTCATGCATACATTTTTTTTAAAGTGTTATGAGAATGACTTTTCTAACTTTCATTTTTAAGAACCACCCGAAGGAAGAGCTACCAGAAAGAAGGCGGGAAGTGGGGGGTGGGGGTGGGCAACACACAATGAACTTCAAGGACTCTTCATTGGGAAAGAAGAAAGTACCCCTCTTGGGTCACTCCCCCATCCCAACCACACGTTATTTGATAAAATTGAATCCGGATTTTGAGTACACGTTACGTCCATTAGTGAGAGAATACGTAAAATTAGTGGAACAACATACAGTGCATTCAGAAAGTATTCAGACCCCTTCACTTTTTTCACATTTTGTTATGTTGCAGCCTTATGCTGAAATCGTTTAAATACATTTTTTCCCTCATCAATCTACACTCAATACCCCATAATGACAAAGAGAAAACAGAATTTTAGAAAGTTTTGCAAATTTATTAAAAAGAAAAAACTGAAACATCACATTGACCTAAGTATTCAGACCCTCAACTCAGTACTTAGTTGATGCACCTTTGGCAGCGATTACAGCCTCGAGTCTTCTTCGGTATGACGCAACAAGCTTTGCACACCTGGATTTGGGGATTTTCTGCCATTTTTCTCGGCAGATCTTCTCAAGCTCTGCCAGGTCGGATGGGGACCGTCGGTGGACAGCCATTTTCAGGTCTCTCCAGAGATGTTCGATTGGGTTCAAGTCAGGGCTCTGGCTGGGCCACTCAACGACCTTCACAGAGTTGTCCCTAAGCCACTCCTGCGTTGTCTTCACTGTGTGCTTAGGGTCATTGTCCTGTTGGAAGGTGAACCTTCGGCCCAGTCTGAGGTCCTGAGCGCTCTGTTTCAGGTTTTCATGAAGGATATCTCTGTACTTTGCTCCGTTCATTGTTCCCTCAACCCTAACCAGTCCCCCAGTCCCTGCTGCTGAAAAACACCCCCACAGCATGGTGCTGCCACCACCATGCTTCACCGTTGGGATGGTATTGGGCAGGTGATGAGCGGTGCCTGGTTTCCTCCAGACATGACGCTTAGAATTGAGGCCAAACAGTTCAATATTGGTTTCATCAGACCACAGAATCTTGTTTCTCAAAGTCTGAGAGTCCTTTAGGTGCTTTTTTGCAAACTCCAAGCGGGCTTTCATGTGTCTTTCACTGACGAGAGGCTTCTGTCTGGCCACTCTGCCATAAAGCCCAGATCGGTGGAGCGTTGCAGTGATGGTTGTCCTTCTGGAAGTTTCTCCCATCTCCACACAGGATCTCTGGAGCTCAGCCAGAGTGACCATCGGGTTCTTGGTTACCTCTCTTACCAAGGCCCTTCTCCCCCGATTGCTCAATTTGGCCAGGCGGCCAGCTCTAGGAAGAGTCCTGGTTGTTCAAACTTCTTCCATTTAAGAACTATGGAGACCACTGTGCTCTTGGGAACCTTCAATGCAGGAGAAATTTTTTTGTAGGCTTCCCAAGATTTCACTCTCCTGCCTTCAGGTGCCTCGACAGAATCCTGTCTCTGACCTCTGCAGGCAGTTCCTTCGACCTCATGCCTTGGTTTTTGCTCTGATATGCATTGTCAGCTGTGAGACCTTATACAGACAGGTGTGTGCCATTCCAAATCATGTCCAATCAATTGAATTCACCACAGGTGGACTCCAATCAAGGTGGAGCAACATCTCAAAGATGATCAAGAGAAATGGAAGGCACCTGAGCTAAATTTCAACTGGCATAGCAAAGGGTCTGAATACTTATGTAAATGCGATATTTCAGTTTTTCTTTTTAATAAATTTGCAAAACTTTCTAAAATCCTGTTTTCCCTTTGTCGTTATGGGGTATAGAGTGCAGATTGATGAGGGAAAAAATGAATTTAAACGATTTCAGCATAAAGCTGCAACATAACAAAATGTGAAAAAAGTGAAGGGGTCTGAATACTTTCTGAATGCACTGTATGTATATACATATATATATATACATATATATATATACATATATATATATATGTATATATATATATATATATATATATATATATATATATACATATATATATATATATATAATATTATTTATATATATATATATATATATATATATATATATATATATATATATATATATATATATATATATATATATAGATATAGATATATATATAGATATATATATATATATGTATATATACAGACTTGGAATTTAATATGGAATTTTTTTTTTTCTTGATTTGGGTTTACTTTCTTAACTCAGTATATCAATCTGGTGAGGTTCTTTTACACTTTGGTGATTTATTTGTTAAAAGAACCATGTCACTGATTGTCTGTCGCAGCAAGAAGTCAACAACAGGATTATATCACAGGTGGCGTGGCAAAATGTACGGACAGGTGCATTTGATGATTGGCTTCACAGTCGGGTATACAAGGGTTGTTGCGTTCTGTATTAGTGGAAAACAACTGCTGCACATCTCCAAAAGTTATTGCCGCTTCCTCTGGAGATGGTCCGTCAACTCGACAATGCTGTTTGTCATGGAGTGGTGGCTTTACAAAATTACGGCATGAAACAGCGTGCTATTGCTCAGCAGTATGGCATCATTCAAGGTCAGGTGTCAAAGATCCTGAAACGAAATGCACAGAGGGGTGTCCCTACTCCAATACCGAGGCCAGGACGTCCCCGCAGAACCACAAGGAGGGATGATCACCAGCTGCACCGGTTAGTCCGCAATGGCCGTACCAAGTCAGCTAATCGGCTTAGGGCTGAGTGGCAGCAACTGATAAATGTGCCTGTATCCAGAAGGCTAGTCAACCAACGACTGGTTCAAGCAGGCTATCGTGCCAGGCGTCCCCTAAAAAATTGACGCCTGACCAGACAACACCGCCAGTGCCGATTGCAGTGGGCCAGAGAGCACCGTCAATGGCAGCCAGGACACTGGAATCACGTGATCTTCAGTGACGAGTCTAGATTTCTGGTCTATCGTCAAGATGGCCGCGTCCGAGTGCGCAGACAAGTGCATGAAGCCTACAACAAAGATTGTATAGTGCCAAGAGTCCAAGCTGGAGGTGATGGGGTGACCGTTTGGGCTGCTTTTCATGCAGGGGGGCAAAACTGACCTGGTTGTTCTGAATGGAAACCTGAGCCAGTTCAAGTACAGGGTCATTCTGGAAGAAACATTGCTTCCATTTGCTCGTGCAGCCTTTTGAGGAAACTTTGTCTTCCAAGATGACAATGCACAGCCTCATCGTGCTCGCATGATCCAACACTTTCTTGCTGACCGTGGTGTAGAGCATATGGAGTGGCCTGCCATGTCCCCGGATATGAATCTGATAGAGAACTTGTGGGCAGAATTAACGCGTCAAATCGACAACTTGGACCAGCAGCCTGCCTCTGTGCGTGAATTGCAGCAGGCTATTGTAACTGCATGGCAAGCAATTCCTGTCCAAACCTTGGCAAACCTCGTGAACAGCATGCCTCAACGTGTGCGTGCTCTCCTGAATGCTCGTGGGGGTTAAACGAAGTACTGAACTGTAATTTTACTGTCCGTAATCCCAGTCGTAATTTAACTTTTGTTTTTGTTAAAAAAAAATTTGCCTAACGTGCAAAATAAAGAGATACTTCTGGAAAACGTACAGAAGTTTAACACAGTACTGTCCATGAATTGAGTTCGATATCAGTTTACATCACTTTCAAGGATCAATTTATTTGTTTCGAAATGTCAAATGTGGTTTTTGTTTCTTTTAAAGGTCACATTAACAAAATCTAGAATAATTTCAACATAATTCCAATGAACTGTTGGTTCTAAGACATCTTGAAAAGTAAGTTCACCCTCACAAAAAAATATTCCATATTAAATGCCAAGGCTGTATATATATATATATATATATATATATATATATATATATATATATATATATATATATATATGTATGTATATATATATTGTTGTGGATATGAGGATTGTGTTTTTATTATTGTGTTTTTTATTATTATTATTGCTTTATTCTGGACCCTCCTGCCTCCAGTGTTGTATAAAGGTCAAAGGGCGTTCCCGTAGTTAATTCCATAAAGCATACACGTTAGCCAATCATAGATTTCCCCCTGGTTGATAGTTTTATCTTTATTATGTGTATTAGGGTAAGGCCTTGTCTTCCATTAAGATGACACTCCATTGCACCAAGTGAAATAGAGTAGATTCCTTTCACTTTCCCCTTTCATCATTGCCAAGCCTCGATTGCCAATTACATCCCCTCCAAAACCACCATTGAACATGTGCTCGGGTCGGGGAAGAAGGGCGTGCCTGCCCGTCGTCATCAAGGGCGGAGCCAGAGGGTCGCGCGACCAACCAGGGCCGAGGTGAGCACACCGATGGGCGTGTCCTGAAGGCCGGCGGCTTGATCGCCGGAGGCGCTATAAAAGCGCGCGCGCAAGGTACACAAGAGATCATCCAGGGAAGCACAAATCCTGCTATTCGTCGCCTTGCTCGCCAAAGTTGGACCAAGCAAGAGAGTTGGGCAAGAAGCAAGCACGTTGTTCAGTTGTGTGGTTGGACCAGACGAGTCCTGGCAAAGCACGCGACGTCCACAGAGCAGCCGCAGCAGGAGCAGCAGCCACAGCAGCAACAACAGCCGCTTGGGGCCTGGACGGCAGTTTTGAGCAGGGCCGCGAAGGAACGGCGGCTGCGAAACGCGCCGATCGTGCTGCAGGACCCGTTGGACCTTCCTCTCCCTCCAGCCATCCACCTCCTGCCTTTCCATCCTTTTGTGTACGTGAGTTTGTTCTGTGTGTCTTGTCCATGGGTATTTAATTAAGCTTGTACAAGGTAATAATTGCACTGTGTCTCTAATTCTTCTGTATATTATTTTCTTATCTTTCCTTCTTCCTTGGTTACTTTGAGCGTGTATATAGTAGGAATAAATTTAGTAGTATTTCCAACCTTTTTTTCGTCTTCTTCTTCTTCTTCACATCCGTGTCGCTTTTGTCTTTTCCATATTGAATATCTGTGGCGCGATCCGGCCAACGTTCGGGAATCGGGTTAGTCGGGGTAACTGTTAGGGCCGCGGGTCCTCCGCTCGGCAAAACCAACATCTTATCCGCGGTCCGTAACAATTGGTGTCAGGAGTGTCGGATTCGGACCTGGGACTAAATTTATTTAGCCCAAATTTTGGAACACCAATTGTACTATTGGCAGTAACAATTGGTGTCGGGAGCGGGGTCGGACCCAAAGCGCGCTTAACGCGCTCAAAATTACGAGCTGCTGAAATTTGATTTGTTTTAAAGAAAAACCCGAATTTTGAAATCGCGCCATGGCTTGTCAAGGCGATCGGATGCCGGTGGGGGAACTAGAAGAGGGGTTAGGAGTAACCCAGGATCAAATGGAGGGGAGCAATGAGGAGGTGGTTGAGGGAGTATCAGGCGCACAAAATGGCGCTCTCGCGCACGTGGTTGAAGGGTCCCAAAATAGCGGCGCCGCGGAGGGCGAGCCCGTGGTGCGGCTGGGGACGCTGGGCAAACCGGGTTTGACCTCAGATTATTATTGACCCAACTGAATGCAAAAATGGATAGGATGGGAAGCCAAATCGGGGGGCTCGATGGAAAAATCGGGGGGCTCGATGGAAAAATCGGGGGGCTAGACAGCAAATTTGAGAGGCTAGGAAGCAAAATGGAGCGAATCGGCAAAATTGGGGACAGAATGGGTGACCGCATGCAAAAATGTGGGGAGACCATGGATCGCATGGTGGGCGAGAAGGTCCCAGGGGTGCACGAGGAGGTAACGCGGGTCGAGAAGCGCCGGTTGAGCGAGGCGGAGGAAAGCACGGGTAACTGGACCGGGGTAGAAATCGCGACCCGGGGTAAAGGGCAGCCGGCGACCGTTGAGGTAGAAGAGGGAATTTTATTAAAGCCAGCGGTCGTCGTGGTGAACAAAGAGAAAGCAAAAGTGCTGGGAATTAAAATTGAAGAGACGACGGAGGTAGCCCGGGAATTGCAGGGAGAAATGGATTATGTACAAAGTCCCTGCTCACATCACGATGCTGTGCTTAACCCAAATGGAAGTTTGCAGATGCGCGTGGAGAAAAGGATCCCCCAGGTGAGTCGTGCTGTGTATTGTACGGGGAGATTTTGTAAGAGGATGTTTGACGACAAGAGAATTGTCGCGCGATTGGGATCAAGGAAGCACCCGGGCGTTGGTGAAGGGTCGCGTGTGAAAAAAAAGTGTGCGTCAAGGGGTGAGCGTGTTACGAAGTGCGAGTGTGATACCGAGTGCGAGCGAGAATGCACGTCGGGATGTACGGAGTGTGACACAGGGAGTGAGAGCAATACGGAGTGTACGTGTGAGGGTGAGTGTGACACGGAGAGTAAGGTGGTGGTGGAATGTGTGCGAGGAAGCACACCTGAGTTGGTCATGGCGCGGGTGTGGGAGAGCCCATCTGAGCGTGGTAGTGGGTGGATGCAAGAGAGCACGCCCATGGTGAGTGGTACGGAGTACGTACCGAGTGGGGAGAGTGCGCAAGAAGGTGCGCGAGGTGTGTTAAGGGAGTGTGCAAACGGCGAGTGTGCGCGAGAGGTGTGGTGTGTAACAGGGAGTGCGTTGGTGGAATGGACGGAGTGTGTGGAATGTACGGACGGCTTTGGAACGCCGGGTTTTGTGAGTGTCAAAAGGGTCGCGTGTGCGTGTGGGCATGCGAGTAAAGCATCGACGTTGAACGGGGCAGCGTTTAGGGCGACGGATAGCCGATGCGAGCACTCAGGGCGCGGTATGCTTTGTTGGATGCCAGGCCCGGCGCGGATCAATGCTGCGTCGCTTCTCTTCGAAGTGTCGTTGCCGATTCGGGCTTGGCCCCGCCCTGCACGGTCGAGTCCGGGCCTTGTCGGGCGAGGCGACCGGTCCGGTTCAAGGGCGAGTGGGAGGAAGCGGACGGTGTCCCCTGGCGGGGACGGGGTTCCGACCGGGCGAGCCTCAGCCATCGGGCCCGGGACCGCAAGGTACCGAGCCGCGATGATGCGTGGAACCTCGGCCCGAGCATGCCTCCTCCCCAGAGTCGTGAATGCCGGACGGATCCAACTACAGGCAACCAAACCACCCGAATTCATTGCTCGGCTTTGCGAAGCCGAGTTTACTGATGTGACGACGCACCGAGGCTCAGATAAAGCGGACTGTGATGATGATGATGATGAGGATAGTGTTTTGGACCCGAAATTGCAAAACAAAATTTGATGATTGGCAAAGGATTGGCAAAGTGATGATTGGCAGATGATTGGTAGTGATTGGCAAATTTTTGATTGGCTGGAATTTGGTTTGCAAAATTGGTAGTGAGAGATACCCGATGTGGTGGGATGGCAACTCTGCCATCTCTCACAGCGGGGGCAAAGGAGCACTAGTTATGGAGTTTATGGCAGTGAAAACTAGTCCAGGAGGGTTAGGATATAATGATAGGGCCCTAGAAGATGACCTTAGGTAACGTTAAGATTAGGTAGTGACAATGATACCTGTAGTAGGGACGCAGGTAGGTTAGTGTGGATGATAATGACGTGGTATGTGCTTAGTTTAAAGGGAAGACTGGGAGCACTAAGTTAGCAGGGCAACAGGTAGTTTAGATGATGCCGTGTGAGTGTTGGAAGTGTATTCAGAAGTGTATTGTGAAAAGTGTGTGAGGAACAGGTGTGATTGCACAGGTGTGCAACTGGACAGGTGTATGGAGCAGTGTATGAGGGAGTGATGGTGATGTGAGTTGTGCTGACCAAATGGTCCAGGAAGGAAGGAGGGTGCAGGTGGCACCAGGTGAGATTGCACAGGTGTGCAACTACAGGTGAATGGAGAATGGTTGTATGGAATAAATGGTATGGAATATATGGAGTATTGGAATGGATGGTCATGGAGTGAGTATGATGGAAACTATGGAGTGGAGTGGATGGTGCGAAGGTGTGAATGGGGGAAGGATGGACCCCCATCACGAATACCCGGGGAGGGTAGTGTAAGTGTTAGGTAAAGGGTATAGGTAAATTGTGGTTGGATATTGGCATCTGTGGTGCGGGTGAAAGAATGGGATTTGGATGGGTGCATTAGTGGTGTGGAAATGGCAGGGCGTGTAGCCTGTTAGTGTGTGTAGTTGGTTTGGGCACTCCACCACTGTGAGGATGTCGGCCAGGTGAGGCCGCAGGTGGGCTCTGGGAGCCGGTAGTTGTTGTGGATGGGGCCCGAGGATCCGGAGGACGGACCCGGGTAGCCCAGTGCCAGAGGGAACCAAGGGGTGACAGAGCCAGGAGGGGCCTTCCCCAGTTAGTTAGGTGAGGGTGAGGAGCTAGGTAAGCTCGGGTGGCAACTGCAGTGGTGGAGGTGTGCAGGTGGGTAGACCTGCTGGGAGAGCTACACGCCCCAGTCCTGAAATTGTGCAAGGGCACAGGGAGTTGAATCGGGGGAGTGAGACCCCAAATTGAGAAGCACCACAGTTTGGTCAATGGGAATTGGTTTTTAGAACCCATAGTGTAAGTTGGCCAATGGATTGGCAGGGAAAGACCCGGGTAGTGTAAAGTGTGTTAATGTCATTTAGAGGATAGTTAGGATGAAAATCTCCTTGCACCATCTACATCCACTCACCTGGGATGACGTACCTCCACACCATGCCAGGTTGTTTTAATTATTTTTGATGCAAATGTTTGGATTGTGAGACGCATCATGACGTGGGTGTGACATTGTGCTGATGTTCCATCTCTGCCTCCTTATGAGGATTGATGATGAATTGGGTGATGGCAAATTTTGGCTAGAGGGATTGTGGTGACGAATTTGGAATAGAAGAAATATGGGGAAGACGTGACAGTAGTGACGAATTTGTAAATGTGTAGATTTTTGTAAATATGGGGTAAGGGCAAGGGTAGAGTAGGTGACAGGGGGGGGTGACGTACGGAAGGGACGAGCTTTCTCACTTCGCTCTCCATACGCACTTCACCTTGCATTGCCTTATTGATGTGTACCCTTGTGACCTTACCCCTCGCTCATCTGTCTGTCCCCCCTTTTGTCTCCCACATGAGGACCTGTGCGCCACTGGGCGCCGAGGGGAGCGTGCGTGAGTCCGCCATTGTGCGCCCGGAACTCCCAGAACCAGCTGTCTGCATCGATGCACCACATTATGGACCACATGTCTGTGGCCGAGCACCACTTATGGACCCCATGGGTTGGGGCATGGCCCCTCTGCTGGAACTGGCCATGAAGGCCCAAAATCTTGCTGGCAGACCTTGGCCACAGGCCACCGATGCCCCACAGGTGAACCATACATAGTCGGCCCCTGTGGGCCATAAATAAAAAAAAATGGACACGTTGGGTGCATTTCATTTTATTTCCATCAATAGGCCGCCAGTAAGAAAATGAAAGAAAGACAACATCAGGAAGAGAGTAATAGCCAGCAGAGGGAGCCGAAGAGCAAGAGACCACCTGCAGGGTTAGGGGTTGTCGATTTATTTTATTCATGAACAATGATGACTGTGCACCGATTGGTGCTTGAGGGTGTGTTGGTGCGTTTTGGGTGCTGTCATGGTGCATTGATGCAGAGCAGACTGTCTCTCCCCCCCAAAAGAACAATCACAGGTCCTGGGTTAGTTTTGTAAATAAAAGCAGAGTCATTGTAAATAATGCTGCCCACCGTCAGTGTATAGTTTGAAGACCATTCCGCAATTCGGTTAGCTGTGGGCGTGAGTCTGTTAGGTAGGGTGCAATGGAGCAGCGGGACATATTTATTTGTGTTTTAAAACTGTCGCACTCAGGGTCAGGTTAAAAGTAGAGGGAACTACACCTACGTGTCACACTAAGTTAAAGTTATAGGCCCGGGATGTGCCTAAGAGGAGAAGGGTGCAGTGTTGTGGATATGAGGATTGTGTTTTTATTATTGTGTTTTTTGTTATTATTATTGCTTTATTCTGGACCCTCCTGCCTCCAGTGTTGTATAAAGGTCAAAGGGCGTTCCCGTAGTTAATTCCATAAAGCATACACGTGAGCCAATCATAGATTTCCCCCTGGTTGATAGTTATATCTTTATTATGTGTTTTAGGGTAAGGCCTTGTCTTCCATTAAGATGACACTCCATTGCACCAAGTGAAATAGAGTACATTCTTCACTTTCCCCTTTCATCATTGCCAAGCCTCGATTGCCAATTACATCCCCTCCAAAACCACCATTGAACATGTGCTCGGGTCGGGGAAGAAGGGCGTGCCCGCCCGTCGTCATCAAGGGCGGAGCCAGAGGGTCGCGCGACCAACCAGGGCCGAGGTGAGCACACCGATGGGCGTGTCCTGAAGGCCGGCGGCTTGATCGCCGGAGGCGCTATAAAAGCGCGCGCGCAAGGTACACAAGAGATCATCCAGGAAAGCACAAAGCCGGCTATTCGTCGCCTTGCTCGCCAAAGTTGGACCAAGCAAGAGAGTTGGGCAAGAAGCAAGCACGTTGTTCAGTTGTGTGGTTGGATCAGACGAGTCCTGGCAAAGCACGTGACGTCCACAGAGCAGCCGCAGCAGGAGCAGCAGCCACAGCAGCGGCAACAGCCGCTTGGGGCCTGGACGGCAGTTTTGAGCAGGGCCGCGAAGGAACGGCGGCTGCGAAACGCGCCGATCATGCTGCAGGACCCGTTGGACCTTCCTCTCCCTCCAGCCATCCACCTCCTGCCTTTCCATCCTTTTGTGTACGTGAGTTTGTTCTGTGTGTCTTGTCCATAGGTATTTAATTAAGCTTGTATAAGGTAATAATTGCACTGTCTCTAATTCTTCTGTATATTATTTTCTTATCTTTCCTTCTTTCTTGGTTACTTTGAGCGTGTATATAGTAGGAATAAATTTAGTAGTATTTCCAACCCTTTTTTCGTCTTCTTCTTCTTCTTCTTCACATCCGTGTCGCTTTTGTCTTTTCCATATTGAATATCTGTGGCGTGATCCGGCCAACGTTCGGGAATCGGGTTAGTCGGGGTAACTGTTAGGGCCGCGGGGCCTCCGCTCGGCAAAACCAACATCTTATCCGCGGTCCGTAACAATATATATACATATATATATATGTATTGTTTTGAATTTGGGGTAGAGTGACATATAGATTAGGTAGATCTGTGTGGGTATCATGCTCCGACGGTCGTGAAGAAGAATAACCACCCCATATAATAAGTTGAGGACCTGTTTATCCCGAATGTCGGATTAAGTGTATATTCGTCCCCCTCACAAGGGTGTGGGGCTTGTTAACTAGATTAGGGCATAGGATAAATTATTGTGCCTATGTGTAAGTCTTACCCTATGTGATCTATCCTTTGGCTCTTTTGGCACAAGCAGGCAATAGACACGCCCAGAGGGGCAGCGATTGGACGAGACACTACAATAGGGAGACGAGGCAGGATGGAACCAGCCGATTGGTAGAGGGAGGAAAAATAAGTGACTCGCTATTGGGCGGGAGTTGACCAATGGGAAGGATGGAGTAAGGAGGAACTCGTGATTGGTCAAGGCAGGGGCAAGAAGCTGGCCACTGATTGGTGGAAGGAAGGCCAAGGGGGAAGCAGAGCGCCGATTGGCCAGATACCACCGATGATGTCAGGGGCAAGTAAAAAGCGACGCGCGGATTGGAGGAGAAGTGCCGCTGACGTCACGAGACGGCCAATAAAAGAACTGGTTGGCTGGCATTTCCCTTCTCGTATTGGATTCCCTCTCGTTTTGGATCCATTCGTGCCCAGACCTCTTCCCTCTGCTGCCTCGTGATTGCTCTCCCTCGACCTCTTGCTCCTCTCGCCACCTTTGCCCTCGACCTCTTACTCCTCTCACCCACCTCTGCCCTCGACCTCTTGCTCCTGGTGCTGCGTACGAGTGCTGTGGCGTGAGACGAACTGTGCAGCGAGGCCTGTTTTTGAGCCAAGGTCGAGCGGTTTTCCCAGAAACCGGAGCCGCGTCGGGACTGCGCGCTTGGGTCCCGACTATCCCTGACACACCTCCGCTGGTTGAGATAAGCCCACACACACGCACAACCCCTTTGTTTTTATATATTCTCCCTCGTGTGTTTTAGACGTCTGGTGTGGGAGCGCTTCATTTTGGAAACATTAGTTGGTAACCGGCGCGTTTTCTTGTTCTCGGGTTGCGTTAAATAAACCTATTATTTTTGTACATTTTAATTCCGTTTTTCATTTGAGTTTCTTTCCTGCAGGATCGAAGACTGCTCGGGAACCGACAGGTAAAAGCTTCCAGCTTCTTCTTCTTCTCTCTTCTGCCCCCGCGTTGATATAAAATCCGTTTTTGATCGTCACCTCAAAGTTAACGCTCGATTTGCTATCCGTGACGCTCCCGGTATTAACTGAGAGCAGTCACACGGACAATATATATGTGTGTGTATATATATATATATATATATATATATATATATATATATATATACTAGCAGAAGTACCCGCATTGCCGGGCGGGGGAGGAGGAGGGGAGGGGGAGAGAGGAGGGGAGGGGAACGGGAGGGAGGGGGAGGAGGGAGGGGGAGGGGGGAAGGGGGGGAGGAGGAGGGGAGGGGGAAGAGGAGGGGGAGGGGAACAGGGGGGGAGGGGGAAGGGGGGAGGGGGGAGGGGGAAGGGGGGGGGAGGGGAGGGGAAGGGGGGAGGGGAGGGTGTGGGGGTGCCCGGGGGAAGAAGGGCCCCTCCCCCCTCCCCCTTCCACTTACCCCTTCACCTCCCCCTCCCCCCCCCCCTCTCCTTCCGCCTCCCCCCCCCTCCCCCCTCCCCCCCTCCCCCTCCCCCCCTTCCCCCTCCCCCTCCCCCCTCCCCCCATTCCCCTCCCCTCCTCTTCCCCCTCCCCCCTCCCCCTCCCCTTAACACCAGGGGGGTTGACTCAGCCTGTCATCCTACCGAGGTCGGCAAATTGAGTACCAGTTCACTGGTAATTCACTGTGTGCCGCAAGAGGCGCCTAACAGGGTTGGCGGCACGAACCCGGAAGTCGGAACTCATTGTCGTCAAATAAATGTAGCATGTATGTTTCACTCTCTGTCACATGCCGTTGGTCCCATGTCAATCGGATGAAGTTGAAAAATTAACATTACGAAGTTTCTCTGGGACGTACTGATTCTGAATAATGAAGTTGAAAAATTAACGTTCCGAAATACACTAATTACGCTAACAGAAGCGCTGGCGCTGCGAAGCGCTAGAGGGAGCGCTGCGCTCCCTCCCTTCGATTCCCTCCCTCTTCTGCTAGCGCTTCTGTGCTAATACGCTAATTTTAAAACCCGAAGTTTTTTAAAATTTAAGGTGTGCTGTAGTTGCTCTGAGACGTACTGATTCCGAATATGCCTTTGGTTTTTCTCTGCGATGAGTAGTTCTCGAGTTATAAGAGGACAAACAAACATACTTTACTGCTTTATATATATATAGAAGTTGGTACGATTCGGCCAAGGAATCCCAGAGATAATTGCAATTAAGTGAGCCGTGACGTCACGGAACGCGCCGCCGGTAATCTATCTATAATTCCACTAATCTCTGTGTGTGTGTGTGTGTGTGTGTGTGTGTGTATGTCTGTGTGTGTGTTTGTTTGTCTGTGACCGCTGTTTCTCGACAACCACGGGTCCGATATACTTGCAACTTGCCAGGTATATTGCTGGG
>NC_136261.1:304063345-304150845 GCF_964187855.1 Myxine glutinosa
AGGGAGCGCTGCGCTCCCTCCCTTCGATTCCCTCCCTCTTCTGCTAGCGCTTCTGCGCTAATACACTAATTTTAAAACCCGAAGTTTTTTTAAATTTAAGGTGTGCTGTAGTTGCTCTGAGACGTACTGATTCCGAATATGCCTTTGGTTTTTCTCTGCGATGAGTAGTTCTCGAGTTATAAGAGGACAAACAAACATACTTTACTGCTTTATATATACTAGGGCATTGCCCGTACTATATCTATATCTAAAATTATATCCCCCCCCTCTATTTACATGAAATGGTTTGGTCCAAAGCGAACGGCTTGCGAGTACGGTGACAATCCCCCCCCTCTATTTACATGCAATGGTTTGGTCCAAAGCGAACGGCTTCCGGAGTTTGGTAAAGAAATCGCCATCGCGTGCACAAACGCGCAGGAAAGCGAATGAATCACAAATTCGGTTTTATTAGTTTTAAAACATAGTTTAACGCCAACATAGTTTGCAAACGTGAAATAAATGAATACGCTCTCAAATGTGCCATCCGAGGCAGAGTGTGTCCTCCACGTTCGGCACACGCGATCGTTCGCTGCTCTCTGATTGGTTGAATCGTTTTTTGGACATAGCTCGGTAAGTAATTGTCCGATTAATATGAAACCTTGAAAAGGCACATCCTCGGGTCCCCAGCAATATACCTGGCAAGTTAAAAGTATATCGGACCCGTGGTTGTCGAGAAACAGCGGTCACAGACAAACAGACGTACAGACGTACAAACGTACAGAGATTACTGGAATTATAGATAGATAGAAGTTGGTACGATTCGGCCAAGGAATCCCAGAGATAATTGCAATTAAGTGAGCCGTGACGTCACGGAACGCGCCGCCGGTAATATATTATAATTTATGGTAATCTATGCAGCACGAGTTGGTCATCACGGAAAACAAGGCGCCTTTGCCGGCGCAAAACGGCTCTCCCAGGGTCAAACTCGGTATCGTTGTGAGCGCACGGTTCAGTCCTTCAAGAAAAAGTTTATTTTGTAAAAATCGAACCACGCGTTAAAAAGATATGACTGGTTTTGTTCGCCGGCACGTCGGCGCTCGAATCGGCTCGCGATAAAATCCAACACGTCCTTTGTCGGGGTCGTCTGAACCAACCACGGGGCCTAGAAGGCTGGGACTGGTCTCAAAAGTTAGGTCTCGATCATATCTCGTAATGCTGGAAGCTGCACGTCTCTGTGATAATCTTGTGGACCATGACAAGAGATCGTGCGAGTCGCTCGCAACGGCTTCAAGCACCTCCGCATTCGACCATTTCATGAACGCCATACGCCCCGCCCATCAAAGCGCGTACGTATTAAACGAACATACAGTGGCGCTAGAGGGAGCGCTGCGCTCCCTCCCTTCGATTCCCTCCCTCTTCTGCTAGCGCTTCTGCGCTAATACGCTAATTTTAAATCCGAAGTTTTTTTAAATTTAAGGTGTGCTGTAGTTGCTCTGAGACGTACTGATTCCGAATATGCCTTTGGTTTTTCCCTGTGATGAGTAGTTCTCGAGTTATAAGAGAACAAACAAACATACTTTACTGCTTTATTTATATATATATATATATATATATATATATATATATATATATATATATATATATATATATATATATATATATACAGTGGAACCTTGACTTACGAGTTTAATTCGTTCCGTGACCGAGCTCGTAACTCAAATTGCTCGTATCTCAAATCAAATTTCCCCATTGAAATGCATTGAAATGCTATTAATCCGTTCCAGCCCCCAAAAAACCACACCAATTTTTTTTGTTACGTGTTTTTAAATAAGAAAAATGTACTTTATAAATAACAAATAATGTATAAACAAGCACGACCTCGTATATACTGTACATAATAAAAGACAATGTAAAGAAATAAACTGGTTTTATTAAGTGTATTTACCTTGAAGATCAGACGAAGATGCTGGCGGAGGTGGAGGGGATAACTTTTGCCTTTTTCGCCACACTTTCCTCGCTTTCACTTGCAGGGCGTTTAAAGAAAAACCTGTCCAACGAGGTTTGTTTCTTCCTCCCTTTCAAAATGTTTCGAATTAAACTCACAATAACCGAAATGCGAAAACTAAAATGCAGCGCTATACGACAGAGATACTGTACGTGCACGGCAAGATAACCACGTGACCGGAACCCACCTGGCGGCGTAAACTCAAAATAACCGAAATGCGAAAACTAAAATGCAGCGCTATACGACAGAGATACTGTACGTGCACGGCAAGATAACCACGTGACCGGAACCCACCTGGCGGCGTAAACTCAAAATAACCGAAATGCGAAAACTAAAATGCAGCGCTATACGACAGAGATACTGTACTTGAACGGCAAGATAACCACGTGACCGGGTGGCGAAAGCTCGTAACTCGGATCTCGGCTCGCATCTCAAAGCAATAAACCGCCGGAGCGACGGCTCGTATCTCGAAAAACTCGTAAGTTGGGGCACTCGTAAGTCAATGTTCCACTGTATATATATATATATATATATATATATATATATATATATATATATATATATATATATATATATATATATATATATATATATAGATAGATATATATATATATATATATATATATATATATATATATATATATATATATAGATAGATATATATAGATATATACTGTTTTTTTCTCTCTCCTATATCAGAGAGCTGTTGGTCTGTCTGTGTGTGTCTGTGTGTCTGTCTGTGTCTTGCCATTTTTCTCAGAGATGACTAAACGGATCTTCGTCAAACTTTCAGAGGTTCGTCATTGACTGCCCTGGAGTGTTTTAGGCACAAAAAAAAAAATCTGAAATAACAAAGTTCGTTTTTTTTGGATTAAAAAAAATATATATATATATCGCTCAATAGTGCCTAAGCCTTTTCTTAATTAACTAGTGCGTGCCCGTACGTTTGTTCTCATCCGTTCATCCGTTTGTTCTGCACGACGCCTTGTGACGCGCGTAGCGTCGCGTGTCAAGCGAGCAGCTCATTCTTCATCCGTTTCTTCTGCACGACGCCTTGCCTCGTGTTCAGTGTTATCTGCCAAGCGAGCAGCTCATTCTTCATCCGTTTCGTCTGCACGACGCCTTGTCACGCATCCAGTGTTGTCTGCCAAGCGAGCAGCTCATTCTTCATCCGTTTCAGCTGCACGACGCCTTGGCACGCGCGTAGTGTCGCGTGTCAGGTGAGCAGCTCGTGCTACGTCAGATTCCATTGCGCGTGCACGACGCGCAGTTTCGTTCCTTCGCTGTCGTAAACGACGAATGGATTGGGGCATTGTGTTTAACTACAATCAATCTATAATATAGACTAAGTATATAGACAGTAAGTATAAGATAGATAAGATAGATAAGATAGTATAGATATATAATATAGTAAGATAGTAGTAAGATACAATCGAGCAGTAAGTCGTCACTATCCCTAAGTCCGGAAGTTAAGTCCTCACTGTCCGGAAGTTAAGTCCTCACTGTCCGGAAGTTCACATATCGCAGTTACGATTAATCGCAAATTAGTTTTAATGGCCAATTCTTCAATTTTTCAAACCGCGAGGCAGAAACAACAAACACATGCGGTTCCTTCGCTGTAGCTTGACCGTACGTGCAAAGAAAAATTAAAACTTTCATCGTTCCTTCGGTCTTCGCTCTCGTCCTTCGCCGTTCCTTCGCTCTCGTCCTTCGCTGTTCCTTCGTTCACGTACAAAACGTATGTGTTTGCTAAATAAATGGCCATAACTTGGTAACCACTTGTCCGATTAATAGCAAACCTTGAAAAGGCACATCCTCAGGTCCCCAGCAATATACCTGGCAAGTTTCACTTAGATCGGACCAGTGGTTGTCGAGAAACAGCGGTCACAGACATACACACAGACAGACACACAGACACACAGAGATTGCTTGCATTATAGAGAGACTAGGGCATGCCCGTACTATATATATGCCCGTACTATATATCTATCTAAAATTATATCCCCCCCCCTCTATTTACATGAAATGGTTTGGTTCATTCGCAACGCCAAAGCGAACGGCGAACGGCTTGCGAGTACAGTGACAATCCCCCCCCTCTATTTACATGAATGGTTTGGTCCATTCGCAACGACCACAGAACCCCCCCCTCATGCAATGGTTTGGTCCAAAGCGAACGGCTTCCGGAGTTTGGTAAAGCAATCGCCATCGCGTGCACAAACGCGCAGGAAAGCGAATGAATCGCAAATTCGTTTTTATTAGTGATACGAATTGAATTGGGAGAAATTGGGAGATGAATGAATTGGGAGAAATAATGCGCATAAGAAATCGAATTACGTACCGTAATGGCGGTCAGCTCGTAACGCGCTCAGCTCCGCTCGTCTCACATCGGCCACGCCTACGCAACAAAGCGTTCTGTGATTGGATGCCGGAAAGCGTGCTGCCGGACAGTCGTCACTGTCCGGAAGTTCGCAAATCGCAGTTAGGATGAATCGTTTTAATTTAATCGCAGTTTGAATTCGTTTTAAAACATAGTTTAACGGCAACATAGTTTTCCAACGTGAAATAAATGAATACGCTGTCAAATGTGCCGTCCGAGGCAGAGTCTGATCGCCACGTTCGGCACACGTGATAGCTCGCTGCTCTCTGATTGGTTGAAGCGTTTTTTGGACATATCTCGGTAAGTACTTGTCCGATTAATATGAAACCTTGAAAAGGCACATCCTCGGGTCCCCAGCAATATACCTGGCAAGTTTCAAGTATATCGGACCCGTGGTTGTCGAGAAACAGCGGTCACAGACACACAGACACACAGACACACAGACACACAGACACACAGACACACAGACACACAGACAGACACACAGAGATTGCTGGAATTATAGATAGATGACAGTCATATACAGGTACACATTCGCATAAATAAATACAAAGCTGAATTGCCGCTTTGCCATGGTTTACACCAGTCATAATACAAACAATTATATTGAACAAATGCATTTGTAATATTCGTGATATTACATTTTATAAATATTTTAAGTTGAAGTTCAAAAATTTCTCAAGAAGATCAAAGAAGATCAATATATATATATATATATTTTTTTTTTCTCAGGAATGATTGGCCTTTATGCACCCACACCTTCAACATGTCCACCTCCCCTTTCAACACAAAGCTCACAGCGGCGGAGCATGCCCTGAACTGCTCGTCTCACCATAGCCGGGTCATTGCGCAAAGCATCCACTTCATGTCGAATACGGCCCTGCAATTCGTCAAGATCATGGGGCGGAGTTACGAACACCTTGTTATTTAAATGTCCCCAAAGGAAATAATCACATGGTGTGAGGTCAGGTGATCTTGGCGGCCATTCTACTGCATGGTTGAGGGCGATGACTCGGTCTTCAAAGAGTTCCCTCAGTCGATCTCGGACAGCGATAAGACGATATGCTGGGGCGCCGTCTTGGGCCCACCAGAGATATCTGAAGACACCACGAACCTGTCGCTCAAAGTTCTCCTCCAGCTGCAGTAAAACTTCATCATTGATCATCTGCAGATACCTGTTACCATTGACATTCCTTTGAAAGAAAAATGGTCCGATCACCTGACCACTTCCACAAAGTCCCAACCAAACAGTCCACTTTTGTCGATTCATGTTGGTGTCAAAATTAAATTCCGGGGGTTGTCCTGTCGGTGCATATTCAAGAACATTATGGGTATTGACCTTGCCATCCATGGCGAAAGCAGCTTCGTCACCGATAACGAAATACCGCAGGAAATTGACATCTGCTTCGCAACATGCTATCAACCATCCGGCAAGCACCAGCCTCCTGGCAAAATCCCCTGGCGTAGGTTGATGCTGGATGTGAATCCGATATGGATGTTGGTGGAGGTCCAGTCTTGTGATTCAGTTGAATGTTGCCGAAGGCAATCCCATCCCATTTTGTCTTGCGCTGGTATCCCTAGGATGCTACAAAACTTGCTGCCTTGCTGCTGCAATGTTCATTTCCGATCGCCCAGTGCGCCTCCTACCAGAATTCCCCTTGTTGCGGTTGAGGCTCGTGCCATGCTCTTGGTATTTTCTAACAT
Organism: Myxine glutinosa; assembly: GCF_964187855.1. Lineage (NCBI taxonomy): Eukaryota > Metazoa > Chordata > Myxini > Myxiniformes > Myxinidae > Myxine > Myxine glutinosa. The sequence goes on from NC_136261.1 coordinate 304,069,411, forward strand.
TCACCCAGATGGTTTTGGCTGCTGGAGGCTCCCGTTCTGGGAAACGTTCCCTGAACGTATCACGGGTTTGCTGCAAACGTCCAGTTTGGTGAAAGGTTGTAACCACGAAGGTCCGCTGTTCAGTCGTAAGTAGAACCATCTTTTCAATGACTCAGACTGTCTCTAAACCCATACACTGTAGGCCCATCTTAAATACCCATCTTAAACAAAGGATGATGCAACCGATGATTACCAGACCAGTTTAACAATTTTACATAATCAACTTGTCAGTCGACAAGTAATGCGTCCATTTCAAACTGTCTTGCACCGATTAGCCAAACTTGTAAAAATGCGATTTAAACTTGTCATTTTCAATGAACATGTACTCGGTCAGGTATGACAGCAATGATGCATGAAAGGCATCAATGGAAAGCTGAAGATCTCCTCATAATTGGTAAACCACATGTAAATTGTCTACTAAATAACGTTTGCATATTAACCCCTTGAATTCGGATTACCTTTTTTTTAACTCGCCCAATATGAACCAACGTTAACAAACTGGATTGACGTAGGATGATCGGTGGCAGTAGGGCCTATTTTCCTGGCTCCTACTCAATGCAGAATTAACAAAGGAGAGGAACTAAGCTCACAAATACTAAGACATAACTATACTATTGCGAGGCTACATGTTGCTTGTGTGACTAACTATGGGGGACAGACTTTAACCTTTATTAAACTCACTTGACAGACTCAAAACCGCAACACTGCCCCCCTCCCTCGTCAGACTCGTCCCCGACGAACCTACTGGAACGACCTGTTTTGAGAAAGAGTCGGGACTAACTTTTAATTCCGTGTGACAGTTAGATGTGGTTCCCCCTAACATTTACTCTAACCCATGTGTGCAACAGTTTTACAACACTAAATATGTCCCACCGACTACGTTGAGTAGCTAACTAACAGAATCACGCCCACAATTAACCGAATTGCGGAATTATTTTCAAACTAAACATAAAGCCGGTGGGCAGCATTTTATATACAATCACAATCTAACCTTATTTACAATTCTATGACCCAGGACCTGTCCTTTTTGTAAAGAAGTTGGAAGGGAAAGAAAAACACAGCAATGCACAAAACACATTCATCAATTCACAGTTCACCATTCACTGTTGTCTGGCATCTTCTGTCTTCCTGCATGTTCTGTGTGCAATAAAACTTACAGTTCTTCTTTCCTAGCACACCCATAATAAAATGTACAAAACACGTGTTCGTTTTATTGGATTTGCCAGCAGGGCCAACCCTATGTGGTCCAACTGCATGACATTGATGCCACTCAAAACCAGTGGTCCGAATATGCAAGGTAAGTTTGCAGCAAAGTGTAAGGCCACAAAACCTGTGGTCCATAATGTGTAATGTGGTGATGTGCAGCAAAGTGTCTGTGGCAGCAAGTGCTGCATACGTGCAGCAAAGTTATAACAAATGAAGGGTATGGCAGAAAAGTGCCGCGCAGTTCAGCTGCACGGGTGAGGCAAAGTGCCGCAGGGGTGCCGCACGGGTGCAGCAAGGTGCAGCTGCACAGTTCGATGTTGCTGCACAACTCCTCCTACAAAGGAGAAGGCTTTTTTATTTTAAACGATTCATATAAACATCTGTTGAATCATATCACACGCAAATCATCAAAATCTAAACAGTACATGGCTAAACAGCACATGGACGATCACGTACCACGTACGTCTCGCATCTCGCTCGCTCTCATGTTGTCCCGATAATGATCCTTCTGCAGGTTCACAGATGGAAACCTTGTTATGACTTTTAATTCCTCTAGACAGTCAAGTTCGCTCATCTTTTCGGTGCACCAGCACGAGCCGAGAACGGCCCATGCAGTGGCTGATCCGAGGATCTCATCAAACCGTCCGATCGGTAGTAGCGACGGGCGGTGTGTACAAAGGGCAGGGACTTAATCAACGCGAGCTGATGACTCACACTTACTGGGAATTCCTCGTTCGTGGGACACTGTCTCAAGCCCAAGTCCCCATCACGGATGGGGCTCAGTGGTTTACCCGAGCCCGACGGCGAAGGGCAAGGTACACGCTGGCCCGTCCAGTGTAGCGCACGTGCGGCCCCGGACATCGATGGGCATTAAACATTCATTAAACATTAAACGTTCATTAAACATTAAACGTTCATTAAAGGATTACGAAACCAAAAAAAATTACGAAATTACTTTCACACCGTCACGTCAAACACTACCGTGAACACATACATCGTCACGACATCGTCACAATGAGAACATCGTCACAATGAACGTTATGCAAACGCAAATGTTATGCGGGAGTCCAAACGTGAGAATGCTGGAGACCAAAGCTGAAATTGGGAAAACTAAATAGCCTATTTTACTCCTGGAGATCCCAGGATTACCCACCCAAAATATTGTTATGAATTTGGGTCGAGGAATATCTCGAGCCAGATAGATCTGTGTAGGTAGGTATTCGACTGTCGTGATAGAGAATCTACCCTGTAATAAGTTCCATGTGTAGTCCGGTTTGTCGGGATAAGCTGTATTGATGTCCCCGCTATGGGGGAGCAGAGCGTGCTAAATAGTCCAGGTATTATGGATAAGACTCCTTTGTTCGTCATCCCCCTTGTCACCAAACCTTTGTCCCTTATGGCAATGCATACACATATAAACACAGGAGCCAGATCGGGGCACTGCCGGATGGCCACCGCCAGCTACACCTCCGGCAGGCCTAGCAACATCGAGTGACATGAGCTATAACCACGCTACAGGGAACGTGTGATTGGTTGGCACGGAAAGCGCGAACCTCCAGCCAATCTGGGCAAGCAATACCGGTGTGGGAAGCACTCGGCCAATGACACCACGCCAGCAAAACAGAACATTGGAGGAGAGTCGAGGCAGGTTATAAAAGGGCGTGCAGGACGACATTTTCCCTCTTGCGTTCTCTGGCTCTGGCGCTCTCTGGCTGTCTTGATGCTGCACGATGTCTTGTGCTCTCAGCGCTTCCCGTCTTGGTCTTGAGAGGTCTTTGTGGTTGTTGGTTCGCCCTCTTTGTGGTGCTTGGAGCGGTGCTCGGTGCTTTTGGTGTTGTGAGCGGGCGGGACCTCGTATGCGATCGACCCGGAGCTTGGAGCCGGACGGGGCCGTGTTGAATGACGGACAGTTAAGACGCACCACATTTCGCATGTACACGACGAACAGTTATTTTCGTAATTCATTCCTATGTGGCGTTTTTGAAGGGAGGTGTGTGGGATCCCAATATAGGCTCTTTATTTGATTACCGTCGCATTTCTTGTTATCGGGTTCCGTGAATAAATCTCTATTTTTGTACATTCTAATTCGGTGTTTGAGTACGTTAATTCCCGACAGGACCGGAGCTGCAGTCGGCGCGCTCCAGGCCAGCGCTTTTCCCACTTCATCCTCTTCCCTTCCTCTTCCCGTGAGTCAAAGCAAAATCCGTGTTTGGTCGTCGCCTCCAGTAGATCCGTTTGGTCCATCCGTGGTCCCTGGTGTTACCCGGAAGGATTCGCATGACAATATGTATGTATATGTATGTATGTATGTATGTATGTAAGTATGTATGTATGTATATATATATATATATATATATATATATATATATGTATGTATGTATGTATGTATATATATATATATATATCTATATATATATATATATATATATATATATATATATATATATATATATATATATATATATATATATATATATATATATATATACAATCATGTGAAAAAGTAGGTACACCCCATGTAAAGTTTTGACTTTTTCAACATATTTCAACATACAGCTATTTGATCTTCATTTCAACAACATTGAGTACACCCCTAAGTACACCCCTACATTTATCACTACTTCAAATACATAAAATTAGAATCAGGTGCACCAGCTCAGGTGCAAATGATTAGAACATCATTAAAGAGGATCTTGGAGGAACCTGTCTTATTTAAACCTCAGACATTTAGTTTGGATTGCTCTTTGTAGTTGAAGTGTGCGGCATCACCATGCCGAGATCAAAAGAGCTCTTAGGCCTTCAGAAAGAAGGTTATAGATGCCTACGAGTCTGGGAAGGGATTAAAAAGATCTCCAAACAATTTGAAATCAATCATTCGACTGTCCGGAAGATCATCTACAAGTGGAGAAGATTCCAAACAACTTCCAACTTGTTCAGGCGAGGCCGCCCCAGCAAGTTCAGCCCGAGAGCAGAACGCAAGATGCTGAAAGAAGTCTCTAAGAACCCCAGAATGTCATCACGGGACCTACAGGAAGCTCTTGCCACTGTTGATGTCAAAGTGCACGTGTCTCCCATTAGAAAGAGGCTGCACAAGTTTGATCTACATGGGAGGTGTGCCAGGAGGAAACCTTTGCTGTCCAGAAATAACATCAGGGCAAGGCTAAAGTTTGCCAATGAACACCTCGGCAATGACCAGCACATCTGGAACAATGTGCTCTGGACAGATGAGTCAAAGGTAGAGCTATTTGGCCACAGTACCAGAAGACATGTTTGGCCAAAACCAAAGACAGCATTTGATCACTAGAACCTGATACCAACTGTAAAGCATGGTGGTGGAAATATTATGGTTTGGGGCAGCTATTCTGCATCAGGGTCTGGGCTGCTCACCATCATATAATCCACTATGAATTCTTCATTGTACCAGAGGGTGCTTGAGGATAATGTAAGGCCATCTGTCGGAGAAGTTGAAGCTCAACCGAAGGTGGACCTTGCATCATGACAATGACCCTAAACATACCAGTACATCCACCAAAGAATGGCTGAAAAGAAAGAAATGGAGGGTTCTGGTATGGCCAAGTCAAAGCCCGGATCTAAATCCCATCGAGATGTTGTGGGGGGATTTGAAACGAGCTGTGCTTGCAAGAAACCCCTCAAACATCGCACAGCTGAAAGAATTCTGCATGGAGGAGTGGGCAAAAATTTCTCCCAGTCGATGTCAGGGACTGGTCGACAGTTATAAGAAACGCCTACTTGAGGTTGTTTCTGCCAAAGGGGGAAATACCACATATTATAGCCAAGGGTGTACTTACTTTTTCCACATGCGAAATTTGCATTTATGTTTATTTAAATTATACAATGGACTACAAAATGTAAATGTTTCATGATATTTGTTATATTATATCACCTTTATCTATCAATGTTGTTGAAATGAAGATAAAATAGCTGTATGTTGAAATATGTTGAAAAAGTCAAAACTTTACATGGGGTGTATTTACTTTTTCACGTGACTTTACAGGATCGAGGCTCGTGAAAGAGCTAACATTTATCACACAAAAAATCAAGCAGACACATAAAACATACAATAAGGGGAGCGGTAGACAAGATGGGGAGAGAAGGGGAAGCACAAACACAACATTTGAGAGCAGGGACATCAGGAGATCTATGAGAGGGAGAGGGCTTGGGGGGAGGAGGTGTGGGAAGGGAGGGGGGTGGGAGAAGTATAAAACACAAAAACACTGCAAGGACGTCCAGGAAAGTAGTTGGTATTTCAAAAAAGTGGATCTGGGGTGAAATTCGAGGCGAGGATCCTCACGGTGAGGTCACGTCTTTTCGAAGCTGTTCCATGCGCTCACGCTTTCGAAGCTAAGTGATCTTTCTCAATTGTGTTTTTGTCGAGACTGTATCTATCTTTCGGTGTATGTACCTATAGCGTATCTTTTGGTAAATTTTTGGTGCTACTTTTTCGTACATGTATTCACAATCGTCGGTTAATGCGTATCGAGTATTCTGCGGCCTAGTACTCGTAGGCTTAGGCTACTGTACCGTCTCCGACCTTGTGGTTTTGTTTTTCTCTCAGCGATTCGTCGAATGCGCTGCAATTATTTTCGTTCTCTGTTTCGTCCCAGTCGTTCACCCCATACCTCCTTGTTTAATATCTCTACTCAAAAAAAAAAAAAACCCCAAAAAATATTTCCTTCCCATGTCTTATTCGTTTATTTGTTGTTCTTATTTGTTCATTCGTTCTTCGTTCGCGATCACGCGATCACGTGGTTAGAAATGTATAATCTCTCCCCTGAACAACTATTTTCTCTCATATATTAAAACACCCTTTTCTTCTTTTCCTACAAAAGGATGCTTTCGTCTTGCTCACCAAATCTATTCATTCCAAAAAATATATATAATACCATCTCTTACAGTTCCTCCTTTCTACATTCCCTAAACTATCCAGAACTCCACCCCTCCTCCAGTGTCCTCAAACGTATTTTTGACTCGAAGGTCTCAAACTCATTTTGCAAAAAATGTTCGTTTCCCATGAATCGTTCACTTTTCAAAATCCAATCTCACCCCTCCCCTCCAAATCCTCCAGCCATCAATCATCTGGACTGGTCTCTCATCTCTACTGCCTCTGACATCAACTCATCCTGGGGAATTCTTCCAAAGTAAATTGCTCTCTCTCATGCACAGATTTATCCCATCTCGTCTTCAGTTGTCATACCTTTCCTCCCGTCCAAGGTACACGGAATCTTGTGGTGAGGCTGTTGCCCTGAAACAACTTGCTTTCGTCTCCTGGAAAGCAAATCCAACGGAAGGAAATCTCATTTCCTTTCACAAAGCCCGAAACAAGTGTGTGTCCACCCTCAGGAGAGCCAGGAAACAATATCTCACCGTTCTCAAGACCGAACTCTCTTATCTGTCTCCCTCTTCCAAATCCTGGTGGCGTCTGGTCAAATCTGTTTCTGGTGTTTGTTCCCCCTCCACCCCCTCCCTCACCTCAAATGGCTTAACAGCTGACTCCGCACGTGAAAAAGCTGAATGCCTCAACTCTGTGTTTGCCTCTAAATCTTGTGTCCCAAACCCATCCCTCTCTGTACCCACCGTACCCAGTCGTACCCAGCTGCTCCTGGACTCTGTGTCCTTTCCTCCTGACAAGGTGGAAAAGTTTCTGTCAACCCTCGACTCTGATTCTGCAACTGGTCCTGACGGCATCAGCCCACAGGTCCTAAAATCATGTTCTTCCGCTCTTTCACTCCCTCTTTCTGTTCTCTTCACCCTCTCTTTTGCTCAAGGTCACCTGCCATCTGCTTGGAAATCAGCCAACATCACCGCTTTGCACAAAAAAGGTGCAAAAACAGATCCCAGCAACTACAGACCAATCATCCTTCTCCCAATTATCAGCAAAGTCATGGAATCCATCATTGCTTCAGATATGAAATCTTTCCTCTTCTCCAATGGCTTGATCTCTGATCATCAATTTGGTTTCAGACCTGGTCACTCTTCTCTGGACATGCTGCTTCTGCTTTCTCAAAAATGGATGGAGGTCCTCAACGCCAAACAGGAAATTAGAGCTGTCTCCCTTGACATTTCACGTGCCTTCAATATGGTCTGGCACCCTGCTCTGCTCACCAAACTCTCCTCCTTTGGTATCCATGGAAATCTCCACGCATGGCTGGCGGACTTCCTCTCTGGTCGTAATCAACGTGTGGCCCTGAATGGGTTTCTCTCATCTCCTCTTCCTGTTCAGGCTGGAGTTCCCCAAGGTAGTGTTCTGGGCCCTGTGCTTTTTCTGGTCTTCATCAATGATCTCTCTGACTCTCTTGAAAATCCTCTCTATCTCTTTGCTGACGACTGTACTCTCTGTCGCTCCAATCCTCATCCCTCAGATCGGCAGTCTGCAGCCTCCTCACTCTCTGCAGACCTGGACAAAATCACAGACTGGGTAAACAAATGGAACATGTCTTTCAATCCTGATAAATCTCACACTCTTACGATGTCTCTCCGAAAAGACCGACTGGAAAACCCTCCCATCCACTTTCTGAATAATCCTCTCCAAGAAGTTCTGTCACTCAAGCTTTTGGGACTCACTATTTGCCATGATCTTTCCTGGGAAAACCACATTTCAAATCTGGCCTCCAAAGCCAGTCGCCGACTGGGCATCCTCCGTCGTGCGAAGTCCTTCCTTGGCACACCTGAGCTCCTCACCATATACAGGGCTTTCATCTGCAGCTCTATGGAATACTGCTCTCCCCTCTGGTCTGGTGCTCCTGCCTCACACCTAGCCCGTCTTCACGCTGTTGAAACCAAAGCGTTCAGAATCATTGGAATCTCCCACGATGAAGCTAACTCCAAGAGCCTTTCACTCACTCACCACAGGCAGGTTGGTGGTCTTTCCGTCTTCTACCGACTCCTCTCTGGCCTTGCCCCCCCAGCCCTCTCTGGGCTCTGTCCCCCAAATATTCCTACAGGTCGCACAAGATCTGCCTGCAACCCTCTTATGGTTAAACTGCCAAAATCAAGACTTTCTGCTCACCTTCACTCCTTCGTTCCTCTTTTCTCCCGCCTCTGGAACAAACTCCCTCACTCTCTTCAATCCCACTCCACCCTCCAGGTCTTTAAAACAGCTGTTCACCACCATCTCTTATCCTCCCCCATCCAAAACCTTGATCTTTTCTATCCCCGCTAATTTCGGTCCCCTTGTGTTTTATACCTCTCCCCCCCCCCCCCCCCTCCCCCTCCCACGCCTCCTGCCCCCAAGCCCTCTACCTCCCACACTTCTCCCTGCTCTCAAATGTTGTGGTTGTGTGCTTCCCCTTCTCTCCCCATCTTGTCTTCCGCTCCCTCTTTTTGTATATTTTGTTTGTCTGGTTGATTTGTTTGTGAAATAAATGTTAGCTCTTTCACGAGCCTCGATTCAGTATCCAAAAAAAAAAAAAAAAAAAATTAACGGAGGTAGAAAAGATCAAGGTTTTCGATGGGGGAAGATAAGAGATGGTGGTGAACAGCTGTTTTAAAGACCTGGAGGGAGGAGTGGGATTGAAGAGAGTGAGGAAGTTTGTTCCAGAGGCGGGAGAAAAGAGTAATAAAAGAGTGAAGGTGAGCAGAGAGTCTTGATTTTGTCAGTTTAACCATAAGAAGGTTGCAGGCAGATCTTGTGCGACCTGTAGGAATATTTGGGGGACAGAGCCCAGAGAGAGCTGGGGGAGCAAGGACGGAGAGGAGTCGGTAGAAGACATAAAGATCACCACCCTGCCTGCGGTGAGTAAGTGAAAGGCCCTTGGAGTTAGCTTCATCGCGGGAGATTCCAATGATTCTGAAAGCTTTGGTTTCAACAGCATGAAGCCGAGCTAGGTGTGAGGCAGGAGCCCAGAGGGGAGAATAGTGTCGCGCAACCGCCGAAATTAATATCTGGCGATCGCGGATGCCGATCACGAATGCTTTAACTCCGAGGCGGAATCTCAATATCGGATTCCAAAATCTAAAACCCCTAAGCGTGCGGAATGGAGGGAAGCAGCGCAAGTCCCCGCAGCCTTATCTGTCAAATCAATCACCCGGTAAACTCCGTTCAGGTATTATATACAAAAAGTAATGCAAGGGTTTATTGGGAAAAGCAAAGACAGTGAAAAGCACGCGCCGGTAATGAACTATTCTAAATCGGGATCCCGCACACAACAGATATCAGAGACGAGACGAGGGAGATGAAATATGAAAGAAACACATCTTTTATGTCAGAATGTACGGATTGTACGCGGAGCTCGGGCTTATCTGTCTCGTCGTCTTCCTTGCTGCTGTCCAACACCGCTCCGCCTTGCCCGACCGCACACCACGAGGTCCTTCGCTCCAAGTCCCTCAAGGCCTCGCTCCAAGCGCCACGCGTCCCACGCAGGCCAGCGCCTCCACACGAGGTCGACTCAGACCAACATCCTGCCACGTCTCAAACCCAACTACTCCAAACGGACTCGGGCGCTGCACTGCACTGCCAGGAATCCAACTGCTCGGGATCAGATCTTCTCAACTGCGCAATGGCCACTGTGCACATGAACTCTCCACTCAGCTCGACTCAGGAATGGAACTCGACTCGTGCTGAACTCGACTGTCAGGATCGCACCTCAAAACGAACTCCTGATCAGATTTGCACTTCTCACTCAACTGCTCGAAATGGCGTCCGGCCCTCGTTAATATCTCTCCCGATGACGTCAGCTTTGGCACACTGTCCTGCCAATCAGAGCCTCCCCCGGCTCGCCGGCTCGTCCAGGGGCACGCCCACTGCGTCACTCCACTCTCGTCCCCTACTCCGTGGTCCTTGTGTTATAGCACGTGCTACGCGAGGTGGGTAGGCCTCTCGGAGGTGTAAATGGTGGCGGCCAATTGTGGCGGTGTTCCAGCCTGATTTCTTCCTAAGTCATGTCAGGGGAGAAGGCGTCATTTAGTGTTGTACTAAAGGTCCTAACTAATGTTTAAGTGGTGTGCAGTGCCAAAATGGACAAAGGTTTGACTACCAGGTGAGACATACAAGGGCTCTACTCATTATTCCCGACACTACTTAACACACGAATCTACCCGTCGATTCACAATCATACATCTTAGCCGACAAAACGCCTACACATGACTTATTACACGTAGATTCCCTATCGCAATATCTCGAAGCATGTTACCTACTCAGATCTACTCTGCTCTACATATTGCTCCTCAAAATTCGTAACAATAGTATTCCACTGAGCTGCGGATGAAAGCCTTGTATGTGGTGAGGAGCTCAGGTGTGCCAAGGAAGGACTTCGCACGATGGAGGATGCCCAGTCGGCGACTGGCTTTGGAGGCCAGGTTGGAAATGTGGTTTTCCCAGGAAAGATCATGGCAGATAGTGAGACCCAAAAGCTTGAGCGACAGAACTTCTTGGAGAGGATTATTCAGAAAGTAGATGGTAGGGTTTTCCAGTCGGTCTTTTCGGAGAGACATAGTTAGAGTGTGAGATTTGTCAGGATTGAAAGACATGTTCCACTTGTTTGACCAGTCTGTGATTTTGTCCAGGTCTTCAGAGAGTGAGGAGGCTGCAGACTGCTGATCTGAGAGAAGAGGAATGGAGCAGCAGAGAGTGGAGTCATCAGCAAAGAGATAGAGAGGATTTTCAAGAGAGTCAGAAAGATCATTGATGAAGACCAGAAATAGCACAGGGCCCAGAACACTGCCTTGGGGAACTCCAGCCTGAACAGGAAGGGGAGATGAGAGAAACCCATTCAGGGCCACATGTTGACTATGACTAGAGAGGAAGTCTGCAAGCCATGCGTGGAGATTTCCATGGATACCATAGGAGGAGAGTTTGGTGAGCAGAGCGGGGTGCCAGACCGTATTGAAGGCACGTGATATGTCAAGGGAGACAGCTCTAATTTCCTGTTTGGCATTGAGGACCTCCATCCATTGTTGAGACAGCAGAAGCAGCATGTCCAGAGTAGAGTGACCTGGTCTGAAACCAAATTGATGGTCAGAGATCAAGCCATTGGAGAAGAGGAAAGATTTGATATCCGAAGCAATGATGGATTCCATGACTTTGCTGATAATTGGGAGAAGGCTGATTGGTCTGTAGTTGCAAGGATCTGTTCTTGCACCTTTTTGTGTAAAGATGGTGGTGAACAGCTGTTTTAACGACCTTGAGGGAGGAAAGGGATTGAAGAGCATGTGGGAGATTGTTCCAGAGGTAAGAGAAAAGAGGAATGAAAGAGTGAAGGTGAGCAGAGATTCTTGATTTTGGCAGTTTCACCAGAAGAAGGTTGCTGGCAGTTCTTGTGCGTCCTGCAGGAATATTTGGGGGACAAAGCGCAGACAGAGCACGGGGACTAAGGCCGTAATGGAGTCAGTAGAAGACAGAAAGACCACCAACCTGCCTGCGGTGAGAGAGAGAGAGAAAGGCCCTCAGAATCAGCTTCATCGTGGGAGATTCCAATGATTCTGAATGCTTTGGTTTCAACCGCGTGAAGCCGAGATAGGTGTGAGGCAGGAGCAGCAGCCCAGAGGGGAGAGCAGTATTCCATTGAGCTGCAAATGATAGCTTTGCATGTGGTGAGAAGCTCAGAAGTGCCCAGAAAGGACTTTGCACGACGGAGGATGCCGAGACGGCGACTGCCTTTGGAGGCCAGCTTGGAAATGTGGTTTTTCCAAGAAAGATCATGGCAAATAGTGAGACCCAAAAGCTTTAGTGACAGAACTTCTTCAAGAGGATTGTTCAGAAAATAGATGGGAGTGTTGTCCAGATGATATTTTTGGAGAGTCAAAGTGATGGTGTGAGATTTGTCAGGATTGAAAAACATGTTCCACTTGTTTGACCAGTTTGTGATGTTTCCAGGTCTGCAGAGGAGTGAAGAGGCTGCTGCCTGCCGATCTGATGGTTGTGATATGGAGTGGCAGAGAGTGGAGTCATCAGCAGAGAGATTGAGAGGATTTTCCAGTGATTCAGAGGGATCATTAACCAGAGAAAGCACAGGCCGAAGAACACTGCCTTGAGGAACTATAGCCTGGACAGAAAGAGGAGATGAGAGAATTTATGTGAGGAATATGTGAGGAAATAGTGAGGAATTTATGAAACATTCCACCTACCTTACGACACTAGCTGGGACCCCAAAACGTTCCACAGAAGGTATGGCAGGGCTAGCCCAAAGCTAAGGTAGTAGTTCAGGAAGGGGCGGACACTCCTGTTTTGTGATATATATATCCACATATATAAATTTGATATATATAGTGTTGTGTGCACTTCCTGTGATATGTATGTATACATATATATACAGTCATGTGAAAAAGTAAGTACAGCCCATGTAAAGTTTTGACATTTTTCAACATATTTCAACATACAGCTATTTGATCTTCATTTCAACAATATTGATAGATAAAGGTGACATAATATAACAAATACCATGAAACATTTACATTTTGTAGTCCATTGTATAATTTAAATCAACATAAATGCAAATTTCACATGTGGAAAAAGTAAGTACACCCTTGGCTCTAATAGGTAGTATTGCCCCCTTTGGCACAAACAACCTCAAGTAGGCGTTTCTTATAACTGGCTACCAGTCTCTGACATCGACTGGGAGAAATTTTTGCCCACTCCTCCATGCAGAATTCTTTCAGATGTGCGATATTTGAGGGGTTTCTTGCATGCACAGCTCGTTTCAAATCACCTCACAACATCTCGATGGGATTTAGATCCAGGCTTTGACTTGGCCATTCCAGAACCCTCCATTTCTTTCTTTTCAGCCATTCCTTGGTGGATTTACTGGTATGTTTGGGGTCATTGTCATGTTGCAAGGTCCACCTTCGGTTGAGCTTCAACTTTCCGACAGATGGCCTCACATTATCCTCAATCACCCTCTGGTACAATGAAGAATTCATAGTGGATTCTATAATGGTGAGCTGTCCAGGCCCTGATGCAGCAAAGCTGCCCCAAACCATAATATTTCCATCACCATACTTTACAGTTGGTATCAGGTTCTTGTGGTCAAATGCTGTCTTTGGTTTTCGCCAAACATGTCTTCTGGCACTGTGGCCAAATAACTCTACCTTTGACTCATCTGTCCAGAGCACATTGTTCCAGAAGTGCTGGTCTTTGCCTAGGTGTTCATTGGCAAACTTTAGTCTTGCCCTGATGTTCTTTCTGGACAGCAAAGGTTTCCTTCCTCCAGGCACACCTCCCATGTAGATCAAATTTGTGCAGCCTCTTTCTAATGGTGGACTCGTGCACTTTGACATCAACAGTGGCAAGAGCTACCTGTAGGTCCCGTGATGACATTCTGGGGTTCTTAGAGACTTCTTTCAGCATCTTGCGGTCTGCTCTCGGGCTGAACTTGCTGGGGCAGCCTGGCCTGAAAAAGTTGGCAGCTGTTTGGAATCTTCTCCACTTGTAGATGATCTTCCAGACAGTCGAATGATTGATTTCAAATTGTTTGGAGATCTTTTTAAATCCCTTCCCAGACTCGCAGGCATATATAACCTTCTTTCTGAAGGCCTCAGAGTGCTCTTTTGATCTAGGCATGGTGACGCCGCACACTTCAACAACAAAGAACAAACCAAACTAAATGTCTGAGGTTTAAATAAGACAGGTTCCTCCAAGATCCTCTCCAACGATGTTCTAATCATTTGCACCTGAGCTGGTGCACCTGATTCTAATTTTAGGTATTTGAAGTAGTGATAAATGTAGGGGTGTACTTACTTTTTCCACATGGGAAATTTGCATTTTTGTTTATTTAAATTATACAATGGACTACAAAATGTAAATGTTTCATGATATTTGTTATACTATATCACATTTATCGATCAATATTGTTGAAATGAAGATCAAATAGCTGTATGTTGAAATATGTTGAAAAAGTCAAAACTTTACATGGCGTGTACTTACTTTTTCACGTGACTGTATATATATATATATATATATAGATACGGTTTTGAGATTTGTATATATGACATCATTAAAGGCTAAAGGTTTGCCCCCCCCCCCCCCCCCATAGTTAGTCCACGAGCAACACCTAGGCCCACTTAGAGTATTAGTTATGTCATAGTATGTGTAAGAGTAGGCCATTTCCCTAGTAACATCTGCGTTGTGTAAAGAAATGAGCTTAGGTCCTTTCATTTTGCGGCCACCCTCCCAATTGCACCATGGGCGTAATCTATCCTGCGCCCCATTTTGGCCGATCCCTCTGTGTGTTACGCTTTGGCTGCCAGCAGCATTCGCTGCTCTTGGTTTGCTCGAAACTATCCCAGTAACACGAGGTAGGCCTAGGAAGAGGGAGGAGCGCGGGGGTTGAGGAGGGGCAGCGCCAAGGAGCACGTCAGAGGCGATGATGGTAAGGGCCGCCAGCCAACCAGGGCTCTGAAGACATGGCGTGATAGGGCATGGTAAGAGGCGTCTAGCAAGTTCCAGAAAGTTCGCTGGGCAGGGCTATATAAGTCTTCGCACAAAGCCCTTGAACAGGACATATGAGGAAGGACTCGGAGCACTCGTATGAAAAGGACTCAGAGGACCGGCGTACACACGACAGTATCGAGAGGACTTGGTCGAGGAATTGAAGGAATTGAAAAGCGCATTGTTAGTGCCTATTGAACTATTACATACGCAGCCATGCGAGTGATTAACCGCCAGAGCCCAGCCCTACCGTTCGCCCTTTAATTATCCCGTGCGCGCCATCGACACGCGGAGAGCTCCTGCAATCTCTATTTCATCTACTTAGCGGTGCGAGCTGGGAACCGGAGGGAGAGCTGCCCGGACGCCATCCCTGGACGTGCTGACCTGTTCATCTGCAAACCCCGTGTGAGTGTGTCTGAGTGTGAACGGTCCCGTTTGTCCAGGGAATAAGTTAAGACTGTGACTAAGGACTGCACTGTGTCTTCTTCTACTGAATCATTGTACATCGTGTAAATAAATCTTGTTATTCCTTTTCTTCCAATTCGACCATTTCTGTGATTTCCATCATTGGATAAGCGTGGCACGATTATGAACCGCTTGGATCGGGGTCTAGTCATTGATAATGGCTCAGGTCACGGGTTCGCTACTGCTCGGCGTATCGACCAACACCCGTGATTCGTGCGGGGCTTATTTCCTCGTTTCTGGGCAGCGCGAGTAATTAGGTAATAGCGAATTCTTAGTCCTAAAACCCTATTTTGCACTGTCCGGGAAGGACGTCATAGGTCTCAGGTCCCGTCGGTCAGTCAAAGACAAGGGGACTAATCCCCCCTTGGTAAGGGGAAAAGGCTGCCGTTGAGATCCGCAACAATATGTATCGTGCTACGGTTTTGAGATGTGTACTGTAAGGTCAATAAAGGTTAAAGGTTGCCCCCCATAGATAGTCACACAAGCAACATGTAGCCTCGTTTGTAGTATAGTTATGTCTTAGTATATGTGAGAGTAGGCCCTTTCCAGTGTTAATTCTGCGTTGTGTAAAGAAAGGAGAATAGGTCCTATTTCTGCAAACCATTCTACCTCTCCAGGCGCGATCCATTTCACTGCCCTTTGCTTACTCACGGGTCGAGTTAACACGAGGTAGGCCTAAAAAGGTGGGGGCGGCATTGAGGTCGGGGCCGGCAGAGGCGATGACGGTAAGCATGAGCCACCAATCAGAGCTCAGAGATGGTTGCATCAGAGGGCATGGTGAGAAGAGTCTGGTGAGTTCCAGAAGGTCCACGGGGCAGGCCTATATAACCCGATGCGCAAAGCCCTCAAGAGGACTTGCAGAGAGGGAGAGGACTTGCAGAGGAGAGAGAGGGCTCGCTGCGTGAGAGGACTTGCCGGGAGGAGAGGACTTGCAGAGGAGAGGGAGAGGACTTGCATCACTCACACTGTACCGCTTGATGAACTTGACTATCGATAAGAATGCGTGCGCTAACCAACACCAAGGGTTGAGGAAGAAGAGTTGGTTACTAGATATACGTGGGTGCAGGCAGGCGTGGTTAAAACGAACTTGCGCATTCCAGCCAAGCGAGTGAACGAGGTTGCGTAACCACCCCTTTGCCGTAAAAGCCGTCCTGCCTTTGCCGTAAATGCCGTCCCTGCCGTTCGCCCCGAGATATCGCCTTTGCTCAAGCGACGCGCTATGTGGCCCTATCTTCGCCAATCTCCATCTTCGCGGACGTGCCGGGGACCGTGGAGGGCTGGACGAGGACCACCCTTGGACATGCTGGGGAACACCTGCCCATCTGCAATACCACGTGTGAGTGTGTGACGGGCCCGTTGTCTTTGGGATAATTAAGACTGTATAAGGATTTCCCTGTGTCTCTTCGTCCTGAACTGTATATACGTGTGATAATCATTAAACCACTCTGTTCTTCCTTTCTTCTGAATTCGATCGTTCCCATGATTTCTCCAATTGACTAAGCATGGCACGAATAAGATCGCTCCAATCGGGTCCATTAATTATAATTGTGCGGATCACGTGTACGCAAACCGCTCGGCGTATTCCAACCTCACGTGGTCCGTGTGAGGCTTGTTTCCTCGCTTCCAGGGCAGCGCGAGTACTTAGGTACGAGCGAGAATTTGGACCAGAAACGCTATTTGGCGCTGTCCGGAAGGGACGATGCAGGTCTCGGTTCGCGCCAGGCCAGTAAAGGCAAGGGGATTAATCCCCCCTTGATAAGGGGAGAAGGCTGACGGTAGAACCACAACTATATATATATATATATATATATATATATATATATATATATATATATATATATATATATACATATAATATATATATATATATATATATATATATATATATATATATATATTGTTACGGACACGCGGATTAAGATGTTATGATGGGCCGAGCGGAATGGCCGCCATGTTCGCACAGTTTACCCGATTCCACCCGACGTTGACCAAATCGCACTATGCTAAATCAATGAAGGAAAGGACACAACAGCTGGGATAAATGAAACGACACAAGGGGTACAGTTCTCAAGACCTCCGGAGGAGGATATAATTGGTGGTGGAGAAAAGGGGTAGATTACAAGGTAAGAGGTAAAGCACAGAAGAGATAGGCACTTAGACACAATCTTATCAACCCAGACAGACCACAGACAAACAGAACAAGACTGACTTACACAGGGATTGATGGCAGGGAAGGACAGGCAGTCGATAGCACAAGGTGCACCTTGGCTCAGGGGCAGAATCAAGCACGGTCCAGTCCAGAGATGCGGGGAGGTATTGCAGCGCTCGGAGGTGGCGTCTCTCTTCCTTCAAGTCCAGCGCGCATCTGACGTCACCTCCCTCTTCCTGCGCATGCTCAACGGGGAGTGACACGCCCTCGGCTGCTTGGCTCCACCCCAGATGGGATCGGTCCACCGCTTCTATTGGGTGCGGGGGGTTACCGGGCTCCGCCCTTGACGAGGAGCTGACAGCGAGCCCCTACGTGGTAACCCCGTCGAGCACATGTTCGATGGCGGCTAACCAAGCCGGAGTGAGGACGCGCACTCCCCGCGCCGCCGCCGCGTTGTTGCTGTTGTTGTTGTTGTTGCTGAACCGTGAGGAAGAGCTGCAGGGAGGTATTGGGAGGTCCTAAACTTCCTAACGGTGCCATACAATCACATTCTGGTGCAACGAAGAGTCAGAATTAATGGAAACGAGTCCTTAACTGACATAGACTAAGAATAACTAGCAAGATGTCCTATAGTTGTCTACGTGAGATGCGGTGGACCTGGATGCGACATTTAATGGGGGAAATAGGGGAAGGTCGGGTCTACAGAGTGTTGTTTACAGAAAATGGGACTAGGGAATGGGGGATTGGGGATAGTTGGGAAGTATGGAGGAAATAGGGGAATATTTACAAGCGGATATGGATGGATGCCAATCTCATATCCGCAACATTGCACCCTTCTCTACCTCGGGGCGTCCCGACCCGATAAATTTTTACTTACTTTAGTGTGGCACTCAGATGTAGTTCCCTCTACTATTAACTCAACCCTGAGTGCGACAGTTTTACAGATGTTCACAAATGAGTAAATATGTCCCCCTGCGACGTTGCACCCTTCTCCTCACAGAAACACACCCACAGGATAACCGAATCGCAGAAAGCATCCTCAAACTAAACATACAGCCGGTAGGGAGCATTATTTACACAAGACTGATATTTACACTACGATCCAGGACCTGTTCTTTGAGGAACACATGCAGATGTTATGCATAGAGAGAGAGCACGCATGCCAGCATCGATACACCAACCCACGAGTGCCCTGTGGCCCTACGGCCTTTAATAATGTGCAGAGCACCCCGTCCAAGCACCAAAAGCACCACCCCATACACACAGTCAGCACCATCCGGTGCACCAATAAAGTGTTCAACAATAATGCACAATTAAGTATCCATGGTCACCGGTGGTGTCGCAGCCGGCCGATGTTCTGCCGCTGGTCTTGCCTTCATGGAGCACTTGGCCTTCTGGCTTCCTTAGAAATAAAGAAAGGCGCCAACCGCGTCCATTTCTAAATTGTGGCCGTCAGGGGGGCCAACTATAAGTGGTTCACCTGTATGGCATAGGTGCCACGTTGACCCAGAGGTCCATCAATGGGTGGTGCTTGCCCGCAAAAGAACTGCGGTCCATGGTGGGCGGCCACAAAAATTGCGGTCCATATGGTGTATCGATCCAGGCAGCAAGCAGCGAGAGTACAGGCCCACAACTGCGGAGCCAGCACCTCTCTCTCCTCTCTCTCCGCCCCAAAGCCAGATCCTCGGAGGTGGGAGACAAAAGAAAACAAGTGAGTAAGGTGGTAAGGGCGCAAAAGTGCATGCAATACAAGGTAATGCACACTGGGGGCACATGGGAACCAGATGAGACAGGTACGTTCCTACCGTACGCCGCCCCCCACCAGGTAACCTACAATGCCCCTCCCTTACCCCTTACTGTATCCACAAAACACAACACTACCCATAAACATCTACTTTACACATCAACAAACGTCCCTACTGTCTTCCCCGTTCCTCCCATAAACCAAATTCGTCTTCTCTCCCTCCTAACCAATCAAATTTGCCATTTCCAACTCTCATCAAAATTTGCCATCTCCAACTCAACATCAAAATTTGCCATCACCAATTCATCATCAGTCCCTCCTAAGGAGGGAGAGATGGAATCACCCCAATGTCTCATCCACGTCGTGATGCGTCTCACAAATCCACACAGCAATTCTCCCTTCCTGCAACACAGAACAAAGGAACACAGGTGTGGAGTCACCATCATCACAGGTAAGTGGCTGCATATGGTGCGACAGGTTCATCAATCCTAACTATTTCCTAAATGACTTTAACAACTTTACATTACCCGGGGTCTTTCCCTGCCAATCCATTGGCCAACTTACACTATGGGTTCTAAAAACCAATTCCCATTGACCAAACTGTGGTGCTTCTCAATTTGGGGTCTCACTCCCCCGATTCATCTCCCGGTGCCCTCGCACAATTTCTGGGCTGTGACGTGTAGCTCTCCCAGCAGGTCTACCCACCTGCACACCTCCACCACTGTAGTTGCCACCCGAGCTTACCTGCTCCTCACCCTAACCTAACTAACTGGGGAAGGCCCTCTCGCACTCTCACCCCCTCAGTGCCCTCTCTGGCACGGGCTGCCCGATCCACACCCGGGATCCTCAGGCACCCACTGACACTAACGGATCCCAGAGCCCACCTGCGGCCTCACCTGGCCGACATCCTCACAGTGGTGGAGTGCCCAAACCAACTACACACACTAACAGGCTACACGCCCAGCCATTTCCACAACACTAATGCACCCATCCACAATACCATTCTTCCACCCGCACCACAGATGCCAATATCCAACCACAATTTACCTATACCCTCTACCTAACACTTACACTACCCGCCCCGGGTATCCGTGATGGGGGTCCACTCTTCCCCCATTCACACCTTCGCACCATGCACACCACTCCGTACCACTTACTCCAACTCTCTCCACACCACTCATTCTCTGCTCCATATATTGCACACACCTGTACTTGCACACCTGTGCTCTCATACTTGGTGCCGCCTGCACCCTTCTCTCCCCCAAGCGCATTCGCGCTGATCCACAACACTCACTACTCATCCACTGCTCCACACACCTGTCCAGTTCTCACACAGCATCATCTCATCTAACTACTCCCCTCTGAAACTTGCGCTTCCCAGTCGTCCCTTTAAACTATTGCGCTCCCTCGTCATTATCATCCACTCTAATCTACCTGCGTCCCCTCTACAGGTATCAGTCACTATCTAAACTTAACGTTACCTAATGTCATCTTCTAGGGCCCTACACACAATATCCTAACCCACCCGGGCTAGTTTTCACTGCCATAAACCCCATAATCTATAGCGCATTTGCCCCACATGGGAAGGGTGGCAGGGATGCCACCCTTACCCACCGGGCCCATCGCTCATCAATCCCCCAGTCCTCTGGCACTAATAAGCCCCCCTTATTCAGAGGTACTGGGTCCCACCTCGGCATCTAAAGCCGAGGCAATCCACGGGGGCGCCTGCTCGCTGGTGTAAGGCCTTCTAGTTTCCCGGGGTCTGGCGGGGGGGTGTCTGGGGTCGGCTAACCCGCTCCCCCCTGGGCGGAGTTGAGGACCTCAACCGCCGGGGATCATCCCGGCGCGTGGCTCGACAGTGCCGCGCCAGGTGACCCAGATGGTTGCAAGTATAGCACCTCACCTGATAAGGTGCTTGTCTCCGGAATTCCAAATTCCCCCCCCTGAAGGTCCGAATTGGATTACCCGCTCGTGGTCCACCGCGGGCCACCTCCGGGGCCGCCTGCCATGGTCCAGGTCCCGCCAGGCGCTGGTCCACCAGCCTCCGGACCATGCCCGCCAGGTCAGGACTCACGTCGGGGGCGGGCCCCCTAAGGGGTCCGCCCTCCATCGGGGGTCCCACCTGGCGGACCGCCATTGCATGACGCTCGCTCCCCCGGGCCAGGGGCCTCGCTGCTTCCCAACGGGCCGCAGCGTCAGCCGCCTGGCTCAGAGTCTGCGGGCGCCACATGGCGAGCTGTTGCCGGAGCTCAATATCCGGGAGGGCCTGGATAAAATGGTCCAGCGCCAGGCTTTCCCGGGAATCCGCTGCCATGCTAGCATGTGCGATCCCCACTGCGCGGCGAATGTCGTGGGCAAGTTCCCCGATGGCTTCCTGGGGCTTGCGTTTTCGCAGCGCGAGCTGAGCTTTAACAAGCTCGCTCTGCTGTTCAATGCCGAATCGATTAATTAGGGCGTCGCGGAGGGCTGGCAGGGTGAGAGCACCCGGTGGTAATGCCGTCAGCACCTCCGCCACCGCGCCGCGCAATGCGGCCACCAGGTGTACTCCACCTTCGTCCTCACCCCAACCGTTGCCCTTACACACACAGTCAAACTGCGCCAGGTACGTGCGTAGATCACTCTTGCCATCATACGGCGCGAGTGGGACCTTGTGGGACCACCTCGTATGCGAGTCGTTGCCCGCCTGCCGGACCCCGTGCGTCGCCCCTTGCGGGGTCAGCGCGGGGCCGAACCGGCCGGGCCCCCACAGTACATTACCCCCAAGGGGCTCTCGTGCCTCCCCTGTCCCTCTAAAAACTACCCCTGTTGGTGTCGATGCATGGGTCACACTTCCGCAACCCGCTACCCATTCCATACCACCACAATCTTGCTCACCCACACCTCGCACCTCTCCCATCACCGGACCCTCTCGCTCGCACCCTCGTTCCATACACTCCGGACCAGCCATACACCTCACTCTTGGCCTCTCACGAACATCCGGGTCTATCTCGACCCCCAAGCTTATTAAATCACCTGGCGCATCATACGCACGACCATATTGGTCACCACTTACACCGGGTCCTCTTTCTCTTCGCTTCTCCTCCATCACCTGCGAATCCCTCATCCGGTTAATGAGCACATCATCACGATCCGAACACAGACTTTGGACCAATTCTTTTACTTCCTCCTTTATCTCTTTCTTATCCTCTCTCCGTCGCTTCTTAATTTCGCTCACCCCTTCTTCCACTTCTTCTAATTTCTGCTTCACCTCCTTCATCTCCTCGTGCGCCCCTTTAAGTTCTTCCTCTAACTCCACTTTATTTTTTTCTATGTGCTCCCGCACCTCCCGCTCTTTAACCTCCATCACCTCTACCACCTTGTTCATTTTCCTCGTCAGGTCCTCATGTACCGTCTGACACTCTTTTTTAATTACCCCTACGTCCTTTTTCATCTCCTTCTGTGTCGATTTTAAACCCTCTATTACCACTGTGTTCTTCTTTACCTGGTCCCCCAACTCCTTTTGTCCCACTGTCAGTTGTTCTACTCCCAGCGTCAACTCCTCTATACCACCTTGCAATTTTACAGTCCCCTTTCTCACCTCCTTCTCCATGTGCTCCTTACAGTGCCTCACCTCCTCGCGCACTCCTCCGACCTCCTCACTCACACCTCTTCTGATCTCTTCTCCCATCACTTGCATCTCCTGCCCAGATGCCACCCTCATCTGCTCCATTTCCTCCCTGTGAGCATCCAATTTAGTTTCTACCCCATTATGACCCCCTCTATCTGCTGCCCCATTTGTTTAACTTCCCTTTCCGCTTGGTCCCTCATGTCCCTCAATTTGCCTTCCATACTGTTTTCTAACCCCTCTAACCCCTTTTTCATTCCTTCCATTTGATTCTCCTGAACGGCCATTCTGTTTTCTACCCCCATTAACCCCTCCTGTATTTCCCCTAATCTATTGTCTAATCCCTCTATTCTACTCCCTAACCCTCCGATCTGGGCCCCCATCCTTTGTTCTAACCGTTGGCTATTGGCCCCCATGTCCTCCCTCAATTTCTCGCTATTGGACCCCATGTCCGCCCTCAATTTCTCGCTATTGGACCCCATGTCCTCCCTCAATTTCTCGCTATTGGACCCCATGTCCTCCCTCAATTTCTCGCTATTGGACCCCATGTACTCCCTCAATTTCTCGCTATTGGACCCCATTACCCCCATTTGGCCCTCCAATCGCTCACCCTGAGCATCCATCCGGTTCCCCATTACCCCCAATTGCTCACTCTGCAGTTTGAGGGACGCCTGCATTGCTCCATGAGGGCCTGCATTTGGGCCATCCCTCCCACTTGTGCAGCGGGTGCGGCCGCCGTAGCTATGTGCGAGGCGCCATTTTGCGCGCCCGCAACCTCGTGCGCGAGGACGCCATTTTGCGAACCTGCCGCCCTCACTGCTTCGCTCTCCTCATGTCCCTCAATTTGGTCCTGGATCGACCCTGCCTCACTCTCCTCTACCGGAACCCAGCCGTCTTGATCTGCCATAGCACGACTTTCAAAATTCGGGTTTTTATTTTTGTAAAACAAAATCAAATTTCGCCGTTAATAATTTCGAGCGCGTGAAGCACGCTTCGGACACTCCTGACACCAAACACCTGACACCTGACACCTTCGGACACTCCTGACATCCCACTCCTGACACCAATTGTTACGGACACGCGGATTAAGATGTTATGATGGGCCGAGCGGAATGGCCGCCGTGTTCGCACAGTTTACCCGATTCCACCCGACGTTGACCAAATCGCGCTATGCTAAATCAATGAAGGAAAGGACACAACGGCTGGGATAAATGAAACGACACAAGGGGTACAGTTCTCAAGACCTCCGGAGGAGGATATAATTGGTGGTGGAGAAAAGGGGTAGATTACAAGGTAAGAGGTAAAGCACAGAAGAGATAGGCACTTAGACACAATCTTATCAACCCAGACAGACCAAAGACAAACGGAACAAGACTGACTTACACAGGGATTGATGGCAGGGAAGGACAGGCAGTCGATAGCACAAGGTGCACCTTGGCTCAGGGGCAGAATCAAGCACGGTCCAGTCCAGAGATGCGGGGAGGTATTGCAGCGCTCGGAGGTGGCGTCTCTCTTCCTTCAAGTCCAGCGTGCATCTGACGTCACCTCCCTCTTCCTGCGCATGCTCAACGGGGAGTGACACGCCCTCGGCTGCTTGGCTCCGCCCCAGATGGGATCGGTCCGCCGCTTCTATTGGGTGCGGGGGGTTACCGGGCTCCGCCCTTGACGAGGAGCTGACAGCGAGCCCCTACGTGGTAACCCCGTCGAGCATATGTTCGATGGCGGCTAACCAAGCCGGAGTGAGGACGCGCACTCCCCGCGCCGCCGCCGCGTTGTTGCTGTTGTTGTTGTTGTTGCTGAACCATGATGAAGAGCTGCGGGGAGGTATTGGGAGGTCCTAAACTTCCTAACGGTGCCATACAATCACATTCTGGTGCAACGAAGAGTCAGAATTAATGGAAACGAGTCCTTAACTGACATAGACTAAGAATAACTAGCAAGATGTCCTATAGTTGTCTACGTGAGATGCGGTGGACCTGGATGCGACATTTAATGGGGGAAATAGGGGAAGGTCGGGTCTACAGAGTGTTGTTTACAGAAAATGGGACTCGGGAATGGGGGATTGGGGATAGTTGGGAAGTATGGAGGAAATAGGGGAATATTTACAAGCGGATATGGATGGATGCCAATCTCATATCCGCAACAATATATATATATATATATATATATATATATATATATATATATATATATATATATATATATATATATATATATATATACCCTATACACTGCATATGTACACGAAAAATGTTACAGGGAATATGTGTAATATGTATATATGGTTGACTAAATAAATGGTAAGCTCACCAGAGACCTAATACACACGTGTCATGTCACTTTTGATTTGAAACCAATATATATTAAGCGATTTCACTTACCGAACATAAATATGAGTAAGTTGACGGATTCCATCCAAGTCGGCGTATTTTAACCGCCCAAATAGCACTTCGTTCCTCGTCTCGAGGAAATCTGTGCATTATACGACCTTGTCCTGGTCTAACAGAACATCCCCAAGCGGCACCACACACCATATTGGTTGAATTTATTGAAATATTACTCAAATGAAATATGCAACGATACGAAGCAATGGCACGGAATGGGTGCAGCGGGAAAGCTGCTCGGCTGAGGTGGTATGCAAAATGGCGCCTGTAATCCACGTGACGCGGGCTCGACCAATCACGGCGGTATTTGAGCAGATCAAAGGCTGGCCAGACTCTGTTAATATACGGCACTGCCTGAAACTAAGTGTCAGCACACACAAGTCATGGATGGAGGCAATGTTGGCAAGCTCTTTGTAGGTGGACTGAACTTTGACACAAGTGAAGATGTTCTGGACTCTATCTTTGGCAAATGTGGACCACTCTTGGAAGTGCTGCTGATAAAAGACAGGGAGACGCAAAAGTCGAGAGGGTTTGGCTTTGTCACGTTTGAAAACACAAAGGACGCCAAAGATGCAGAAAAGGATTTGAATGGCAAGGATTTGGATGGTCGGACCATAACAGTAGAGAAGGCAGGCCATGGGCGTCGAGGGGGCTACAGAGGAGGAAAACGTGGAGGTAGTTTCAGGGGTGGCTATGGCTCCCGGGGTGGGAGTAGTAGTTTTGGTGGCGGCCGCAGTCGTGATTACTACGGAGGCTCCCAGCAGGAGCAGCACAATTTTGGCAACTCTCGACGGGATGACTATTACGGTGGTAGCCGAGATGGGGAGCGCTACTGACGTGACTACAGCACCCGACCATACAACCGTGATTATGATTTTTATGATCAAGAGAAGAGTTGGAAGCACTGAGTGCTCAGGAGCAGCCGAGCCAAGATTCCTACACGGATTAACCCGTGAACTCCACGTTCCTAAATGCGACCATGCAGTGAATACTTCCAGGCCTCACCACCCAACCACCATGAAACCTGGCTCTCAGCTCGGCCTCCTTCAAAAAGTGCTATAGATTTGCTTCGCTTTGGATTCACTGATCACAACCCCTTAACCTTCATTCAAAAAATGAAAAATAAAAATCAGAGGTTGATGAGATGGAGTTTGGCTTTGCAGGAGTTCAGCTTGGAAATTGAGCATGGAAAGGGCAGGGACAATGTCGTTGCTGATGTTTTATCCAGAGTGAACTAACTTTGGAAATTCCTGTAGGTGGTTTGGAAGTTTTGTTGCTTTATTTTGGGGAATATTAATTATTGTTGCTCACGTGAATTGATAATTTGGGTGTGAGTTTTACTTTTGTTTGTTAAAAGAGTTTTTGCCTGCAAAGAAAGTTTTCACTATGTTCAAACTTTCTTTCTTGAGGGGGGGGGGGGGGGGAGTGTTATGGATATGTCACTTCTGTTGTTGTGGTTTTCATCCACTGTAAACATTTTTGATTCCATGTACTATTATTGTTGTCGTTTGAGGGAGATATAGATTACTATTTTCAAAAGGTAAAAAAGTTAATGTTTCAAATGAAACCGGAACCGGACGACAACGAAGAGGAAGAGCAGGAAGAGAAGGCGGAGCGAGGAGTCGGAAAAGAAGCCTAGTTGCTTTGAGGTCTGGAGCAAACGTTGGCGAAGGAGAGTCATGAGTGAACTTTTGGGTTTCCCGGGAAAGGGATTCCTGCGACAGAGTTGTTATCGCTGTGACAGATCAACCTGCGTGTCAGGTTTTGCGGTGGATTCTGAAGAGAATCATTGGAGGGCCGTTATGTCTCGAGTACGGGCCGTCGGCCATTTTACCTCATGCATTTGCGCTTCACTCAACGTTTTTCACCTCGCTTTGATCATTTTCGCCGCATTCAGACGTTGATCTGGTGTGTGTGTGTGTGTGTGTAACGTGGCTTTTGAGTGGAAAATCTGCGGTTCGCCGATTGGGAGCCGTGAAATGTCCATACCCAAGGGTGTGATTTCCCAGTCGCCTGGAGGGCGCCTTTGGATTTCCCAGTCGCCTCGAGGGCGCCTTTACGCAGCTGTGGCAGCGTGACTGTGACTGTCATCCGAACGGGATTCTAGTCTCGATACGACATCGTATGGACGATCGCTGGAGCGGTTCGACTTTGGCTTGAAACCAGAAACAACTTTGGCTTGAAGCCAGGAATAGAGACATTGGGAATGTTCTTCTTTTCACTCACTTGGAGCACAGTGAGTTATATTGTACGAACCTGATGGTACCATCATAGGAAATATATATTGGTTGTACAATTGATTACTATTGTTTTTGTGTTGTTATTCTTGTGTGACCTTAATACAATATTTGTTTGTTGGTAACAATTGGTGTGGTTTCACCATTGATCTTTGACAGAATAACACATCTTTCTGCCGTGACTCCTCTCGGGGCTCGAAGGTACACCGTGACCAGGGGGTTTAGGGAGGAGCACGTAACAATACATACACATATGCATATACTTGTAAATATTGCAAAGTAAAGAAAACGTTCATGCTACTTTGACTATGTTTATAGACAACCACTTATCTTGAACATGATTGTATTTACATACATATGCAGGATGACAGAAATTGTTGTCGTAAGTCCTGGACCTTTCCATATAGAGAAACACTTTAAACATACTGTTATGTCGGGAGGGTAGAGCAATATCTAGAGTCAGGTAGATCTGAATAGGTAACATGCTTCGTCTGTCGTGAAAAGGTATCTGCCCTGTTATAAGTTCTGTGTGTAGTCCGGTTTGTCGGTTAAGGAGTATGTATACCTGTGAACATACCAGGATGTTCGTGTGCTAGGTAGTTGTAGGGATTAAAGATAACAGCCTTGTGTGTCACACCTGGTAATCAAACCTTTGTCCCTTATGGCAATGCACACCAACATAAACACTTAGATAGGCCCTTAGTGCAACATTAAATAATCCCTTTCCCTTACCACAACAACTTTGGAAGACTGACAGGAAGCCAGATCAAGACACCGCCGATGATGGCTGCCGACGGCCGCACCACCAGCTCGCCTGGCAACATCGCGTGGTACAGGCTGTGATTGGTTGGAGCGGGAGGCACTCGACCAATGGAAGAAAGCCAGAGAGTGCGAACCGGCAGCCAATCAGAGGAGGAGAACGAAGACACAGCTGGGAGGGAGGTGACTCATTTGAAGGAAGGTTCTGGAAAGTTTGACGAAGAGGAGGAAGGTTATAAAAAGTGGTCGCTGCACGACATTCGCTCTCTTGAAGTTGGCCCGGGGGTCTCTGAGCGTGCAGTCACATTCCTTTCTCTTGGCTTCTTCTCGTCTAGACACTGTTCTCTCCTCCTGCACTCTCCCCGTTCCTGTCTCTGTGTGCCTCGTGCTTGGAGATCGGCCCCCTTCGGGTTGGAGAGTGGTCTCGGGTGGGGATCGCTGGCGGTACTTTGGTGCCGTGTGGTGCTTGTGGTGCATTTGGTGCTTTGGGGCCTCGTGTGTGATCGGTGCTTCTGGAGCTTGGAGTGGTGCACGGACCTCGTGGGCGGTTGATGAGGAGCCGCGTGGGGGCAAGACGACGGACAGATAAGACCGCACACCACAAACACACCATAACGAACGTTTCTTTTCGTAATTCATTCCCTCATCTCGTATCCGGAATCTGTCGTGTGGGGACATCCCGATTAGGATATTTATTACCGGCATGTGCTTTTCCTGTCCCACCATCCTTGCGAATAAACCCTTATATTATTTTCTGTATATATATATCTGAACGCAGTTTCCGTGTGGTTGATTTAATAGGTAAGACTGCAGGGCTCTTGCGCCACCACCCTCCATCCTGCGCACTTTGGTGTAGATTTTTGTTTTTGGAGTCCGCCATTGAGTTTTCGCCTCGACAGCTAAGGCCTTCGCAATCGGTTTCCGTGACCGTCTGATTTTAATCAAAGGCGGCCACACGACAATACCCTACTATACATCAACATATATTTTTGCTCGCTTCTGTTTACAAACAATCAAGGCCCTCACACTAATGTAGATCCATTGATTTGTGTTATTACTGCTTATGTGGACAGACGTTTGAAACAAGAGTAAGTGATCAGGTGAATGGGTTCTCCATGATGTAAAGAACTGGAGTGACAGTGTGAAGTAATGCCCTGAATCAAACTCAGTCCACTAACAGCCCAATTCTAAATCCACCTGCTTTCAGATCAATAATGTAGTACGTTACAATGCTCACGACGTTTTAATTATGACTAGGTGCTATGAAAAGGCCATGACATATTATACATCTATTTCCGAAATGTTGGAAATAAACAAACAGATAATTAATTAAACACACAATGTGATCATAGCAGAAACAGCAAATTTCAAACAAACAAAAGGGTCTCGGGGTGGAGGGGAAGGGGTGGGAAGTGATTTCAATATTCCATAGAACAATTACGTTTTTAATATCATCTCTCGCCAGAATCTGCTCATTATCAAATTATGCAGATGACATTTCACAGTGTTTAACGAGCTATGCATTGGCCTGAAAAACCGATGAAGTTTTCACCGTCTAATCACACTGAGCGGGCCGTCCCAATGCTGCGCAGCAATTTATATCGAATTTGACTCTCGGAGAGAATAGGCTCCACGGAGAGAGTAGGCCACACAGAAGGTGTACGTCGCATGGCGCTAGTAGGCCGCACTAAAGGAGTAGGCCGCACAGAGAGAGTAGGCCGCACAGAGAGAGTAGGCTGCACAGTGAGAGTAGACTGCACAGAGAGTAGGCCGCATGGAGAAAGCAGTCCGCACATAGAGAGTAGGCCCCACAGGAGTACCTACGTGGCATGGCGATAGGCCACACGGAAGGAGTAGGCCATGAGGAGAGAGTAGGCCGCACAGAGAGTAGGCCGCACAGAGAGTAGGCCGCACAGAAAGTAGGTTGTATGAAGAAAGTAGTCTGCACATAGAGAGTAGGCCACACGGAGGGAGTAGGAAATAGGGAGTATAAATAAATAGGGAGTAAATAAATAACTCTAAAAAATATTTATTATAAAATAAATATAAAAATTGTAAATAAATAGGGAGTAGTAAACATAAAGGGATTAGGCCACATGGAGGAAGTAGGCCCCACGGAGAGAGTAGGTTGCACGGAGGGAGTCAGCCACATGAAGGGAGTAAGCCACATGAAGGGAGTAAGCCGCATGGAGGGTAGGCCGCACAGAGAGTATGCCACACAGAGGGTAGGCCGCATGAAGAGGGTAGGCCGCATGGAGAGGGTAGGCCACATGAAGAGAGTAGGCCGCATGGAGAGAGAAGGCCGCATGGAGAGAGTATGCCGCATGGAGAGAGTAGGTTGCATGGAGAGAATTCCAAATGGAGAGAGTAGACCACATGGGGAGAGTAGGCCACATGGGGAGAGTAGGCCACATGGGGAGAGTAGGCCACATGGGGAGAGTAGGCCACAGAGAGAGCAGGCCACAGAGAGAGAATTCCAAATGGAGAGACTAGGCCACATGGGGAGAGTAGGTTGCACAGCTAGCCCAGAAAGAAAGAGCGGACAAAAGGCAGAATAACGTCCCTCATTTCAAACTGGGTAAATTAAATCACACCGGCCACTGTGATAAACGCCTTCACCGCCGGCCTCAAGAATAATACGTGTCGAGTGTACTTCCACTGTGGCTAGGCCAGAGGCGTTGCGTGCCTTCAGCACTCGGCGCTCGTTCCGCGCACTTTCTTGCATAAACACGTGTATTGGAGCAGAAAGGCCCGGTCGATGGGAACGCTCGCCGGTGTCTGCGAGACAAAGGAACGAGCTGTCGGGTTTGTTTGCCTCCGTCCGAGGGAGGCGTCATTCATTGTGTTCTGGATCGATGGACGTGTCACGCTCGGGGTTCGCGCAGACAAAGGGGATCACTTCATGACTGGAAAGAACGATGAAGGGGAAAGAAGAGGAGGAGGAGGAGAAGGGCCCAAAGTGTGGGATTTCATAACTAGTAAGAACGATGAAGGGGAAAGAAGAGGAGGAGGAGAAGGGCCTAAAGTGTGGGACTTCATAACTAGTAAGAACGATGAAGGGGAAATTAGAGGCAGAGGCTCTAAAGTGTGGGTTTCTAATAACTTGTGCAAATTATATAAATATATAAGCAGCTTACTTTGCTACATGTAAATATTGTGTTGTCTTCTTTTCAAGTGATATAATATGGATTGCATACTTGCTTACATTTTAAACCTTACTTCACTATGCGTTGTGTTGCGTTGAAATTGCTTTCGTTTTTCTGTTAAAATCCGATCATTTAGGAAGCATTAATTAGTACAACGCAGTCAATCTGGCTTTATGAATTTTACACTCTGGGAAAAGCTTGGAGTGATTTACTTAGTTGCTTTGCTTCATAATATTTTGCTAACAGTTTCCTCTATCGACAATATCTGACCATGTCCATCATCTTACTATAATTCACCAAATGTCCGTCTGTCTGTCTGTCTGTTCCCAGGTACCGCAAAAACGGCTGAACCAATCGCAACGAAATTTTGGGTGGGTAATCCTGGGACCCCCTGGAGTAAAATAGGTTATATTGTTTTTCCAATTTTTTCCCAATTTTCCAGTTTTTCCAAACACGATGGAATAATATTTACCGATATGACCAGTGATGTGACTTTTATTGAAATTCTACAAATACTGTTTAGATTTTTATGATTTCCGTGTGATATGATTTAACGGATGTTTATATAAATCGTTTAAAATAAAATAAAAACCTTCAATTTCCGATATTTTACCTTTTCATTTGGGCCTCCCAATTGAAGCCCCGCCCGTAGGGTGGGTACCGTTGCTAGTTGCATTAATTTACTGAACTGCTGCAGTTTTGAGTTCATTTTTATTATTATCAATCTTAACCTTTCTGTTAAATCAGAAACTCAGATATTTGTGAGATGTTTATGGAAAGCACATCTCTCAAGAATGTAATCACAATTTTTACATTATTAGTATAATACATAATGTACAGATTTGTCCACAGATAGTGGACAAAAAATGGAAACACTTGAGTAAATGCAGGACACCAAGCTACGGCTTCCTCACAGGTGTGGCCCATGTGTTAATTGAGCAAATTACATCCCAGTATGCGTTGGGTCATGTATAAAAATGCTGCACAGTCCTGGTTGCCTATACTTATGTCTATCATGGCTGAAGAGGAAACCCCCCACAATGCCTACATCCACAGAGCATGTGTGGTGGCCCAATGGTTTGATGATGTTAGTTATCCATATGTCATGACCATCTCATGCAATCACCAGATCTGAACCCAATCGAGCATTTATGGAATATTCTGGAAAGACGCCTGAGACAGAGTTTTCCACCTTGACCAAACAGTTGTTGCTCTTTAACGGCCACTATTATCCCACATTGTGGGGTCAACTGGGGGAAGCTTGGCCCAAGTCTTTCACGAACCAGCCTGGCCAGGCCTGAAATTCGCCTAGTTAGGGCAGGAATTTGAAATTTGGCCATGGTGCTGGAGATACTCGTCTACTCTTTGTTAAAGGCACCATGGGATCGTTAATGTCCACCAACCAATGCTGGCAGACAGGAGCTCCAGTTTAGCGTCCATCCAAGGGACATGGATGAATCACCCTGCCTGTGAAACACCGAACTGAACTGATTAACGTTCTCATGGAAGAAGCATGTAGTGGCCCATCATCCTATTTATTGACTTTACATTGATGTTTCCATTTTTTGTCCATTACCTGTACATTCCATATTAGACATCGTAAATCTCATAAGATTTAAGAGGATATGAATGTTTGCATTTGTAAGAGTTTCGTTATAAACTTAAATCAGGACCATTGTACTCCATCAAGAGAGTTTTGTTGGGAAAAAGTTATTTGAAGAGGACAGTAAAGCAGGAACAATTATGTTTGAGAAATGGTCCAAGTAATAATGGATTGGAGTGATATCCAATTAATATTCAAGGTATGCTTCTCCATCTAACGAGCAGCAAATGCATTCTTTAATTAAGCTAGTGCTTAATTTTTTGTCAGAATAACATGGATAGAATTAACAGCTCAATGTGGCTATTCAGAAAGGGTTTCTCCATAAAATGTACTCTCACATACCCTAGAATTGTCATAATTGAAAGAAAGTAATTGCAAACTATATGGAGTCCTGGGTGAAATCCAGAGACGTCTATAATCGTGTTTTGAACTCTAAATATTGGAAAATAGATGTGGAAGCCTTTGTTTGGTTCTTCAGCGCACTGCTCCTTCCACACCACTCTCCGCCCAATGTCCTAGAACCCGAGTCTTCACAAAGGACCAAGATTTATGGTTTAATTACCGAGAACAGCACCGGAAAGGCAGGGTTTCAAAATTAAGCACCATTAGATTCTCAAAAGTTATTCTTTTTTTTTGGCAAAGACATGCTTTAATGGTCCTATCCTTTCAATAAAGTATACTTCTCTGAAGGCTCAATATAAAACCTCGGAAAATAGGCTTCCCTCTATCTCAGATACGCAATAAAAACGCATGAAAAAAAAAACTCACTCGATTGGTTGTTGTTTTGGAAGCAGAATCATCACTGCAGTAATTTTTGGGCCTCTTGAAAGAAATAATGGTTGAATGTGGAACTATAGAGGCTGCAAATGTTTTCACTCTTCAAAGATTTAAAATAGCAAACTTTAGTGTAAAAGTATTTGCAAAAGTAAAGTTTAAATTTTCAGTTGAATTATTTTTTTTTTGAAAATCAATAGTAATGATTTTGAAGAAAAGAAAAAACCAAAAGCAGCATATCTCCACAATGTATGAGTTGGGATTTTGAGATCTTGAGTAAAAATTATTCCAAGGTCACTACCCTCCATCATGACTGTGTGGTTGCCAGTAAGGCAGAATGTAAGTCCCATATAACATTTTTGTGCTGATCACGCTTGCATTGTTGTGTATTATACTCAGTCTGGATGATGAATGCTTTCTTGAAGGATCACCACTCTCACAAAACATCTCTCTATTGACTTGGTGAGGTCATGATTGATATTATTCTGCAGGAATTGAGGAATAGTCCACCTGGTCAAGGACAAACCCGGTTATTTCCCATAATGATGAGAAAAGCATTATGAGTGTTTCAAAAAATGAAATTTTGAAAAGTAATTCATCATTCCCAAATTAATAGAAAAGTCTATGTTCTGGACAACCTACCCTCCCTTTACACACGTCCCCTCTCACTCCTTTTTCTCCCTCCCCTCTCCAGCAGCCATTGCTTAGTTTTAAATGATTACACCCAACCCAGGAAAAAGTTGGTAATGTTCAATGTTATACAAACACCCACTGAAAACTTTTAAATGTTTCATGCAAGGAACGTTTTATTGTATAAATAAACATACAACTTAAATAGACAGGATATCTGAGCTTTACAAGATGCTGAATCATCTGCTAATCAGAAAATTGACAAAATTAATTTGAAATCTGTCCAAGATGTGAACGACTTTGAAATTTTGTAAGAGAGATGGAAACTCACAATAGTGTACATTTTGATTAATTATATACTACTTTATGTTTGTATACAGAAATCGAGGGCCTGGAGGTACGAATAACACTGGTCAACAAAATTTTAAAAGTTTTATGGTTTTGGTATATTTTGAGGTGATTATAACCAACATGGACCTGTAGATTTTGATTATGATATCCAATTTTCACTCGCACATCCAGTTTCTGAGAACCAGTATACCATGGGAATACCACTTCATTTGAAATGCGCAAACCTCTTGTAGTGCAGCGGCATAGCAAAAATTTAAGAAGAATTGTGCATTTTGTGATGGAAGCACCAAATTTGGCACAATGATAGAATGTTATATTTAGAACATTTTCAGATATGGAACCACTTTGAAATTCACCCAAGGTCGCCGCCATATTGGATTTCAAAATGGCGGCTTTAAAAATCTGTAACCCTTGGGGGGGTGGCGGAAACAAATCCTACAGGCACAATTATTGCCCCATTCACCCTATATCTTTTCTAACATCAGTAGACACATTACAGCGGCGATTCTGAGCTCAAGGGAACATCTAGGGGTCTGGGAGTGAAAAATTTGAAAATTTCGGCCAAAAATACCCCTAAAAGAGGTCATTTGGTGTCAAATTTCAGGGGGGGTCGTGTATTGTCCTGTAGATAAAACATGCTGGTCCGTTGATTAACCCCTAATTAAACGACTTTTTTGTTTGTTTGCTCCATCCAGGTTTCAATCATGTCGAAGCAGTTCAAGTTCGTTCATGTTACCAAGCATGTAACTTCAACGCCAAAGACGCCACTGGACTGGGAACTCTGTGTTCTGTGTCAAGTTGATATAGGAGAGTCCCTACAGTGTCCTGCTGTCACGAAAAGAACTGATGCAGGTGCTGGATACAAGACACTTGAAGACAATCTATCAGCATTCAATAAACTAGGCAAGCTGCCACAAGACGTGGACTTGCAACGACTGGATGAAGGCCAAGGGATAGCTGCCACTCTAGCTGCCCACCAAGCCAAGTGGCACAAGTCATGCAGGGTGAAATATAACACTACCAAGCTACAGCGGGTACAGAAGAGAAGTCATTCAGAGGGAAGCCCTATCCCCAGTACAATCACAGATAAGTACAAGCTTACTAGGTCTCAGGCAGCTTGTGTTGATAGCATATGCGACAATTTGTGCTTCTTCTGCCAGCAAGAGCTTGGTTTGGAGTTTCATCAAGCAGCAACATTGGAACAAGATAAACACGTTCGCAAGGCTGCAGAGTTTCTTCAGGATACCACTTTGTTAGCCCAACTGAGTGCTGGGGACATGGTCGCAAGAGAGGCCAAGTACCATAAGAAATGTTTGACATCCCTATACAACCGCGTGAGGGCAGCAAAAAAGCTTGCTGAGCAAAGCCAGAGCACGGTAGATGTCATTTCAGCAATAGTCCTTGCTGAACTGGTAACGTACATAGAGGAAACTGCTAAAGAAGAAGACACTGCTCCTGTATTCAAGATGGCAGACCTCACCAAGCTCTACACAATGAGAATGGAACAGTTCGGAGTTGTGCTGGAAACATGAGTCCATACAACCAGACTCAAGGAGCGTATCCTGGCACACTTCCCTGATCTGCAGGAGCACAGGCAGGGAAGAGATGTCCTGCTGGTGTTTCAGGAAGACATTGGCAGTGCATTAGCCAAGGCATGTCAACATGATATTGACAGTGATGTTGTGCACCTGGCACGAGCTGCAGGGATTATAAGGAAGGATATGTTCCAGTCATCTCAGCCTTTCAATGGGTCCTTCTCAAACAAATGTCAAGAAGAGTCTGTGCCACAACTGCTGCTGACAATGGTCTCCATGATTTTAGAGGGCGCAGGCATCAAAGATCAGGCATGTCAGTCATCGGCATCGGCGTCTGTGACAATAGCTCAACTTCTCAAATACAACAGTGTGAAGCATGAGAGGAGAGGTGCAGGCACAGACGTACGACACAGCATTAGTCAAGAGACTCCTTTGCCAATATATCTTGGCTTGATGCTTCATGCCCATACGAGAAAGAGGGAACTGGTTGACACATTATCTGGACTAGGGATCAGCATTGCCTATGATAGAGTGCTACGGATCTCTGCAGAGCTGGGGAACGGGGTCTGTCAGCGCTTTCGGGCGGAGAAGGTGGTCTGTCCCCCAATGCTCCGTGGTGGAGTGTTCACCACATCAGCTGTGGATAATATAGACCACAATCCCAGTTCCACGACAGCACACGACTCCTTCCACGGAACTGGTATTTCATTGATACAACATCCAGACTATGACAATCAAGGCACAGACCGAGGTATTGTCATCATCGGGGGTGTCTCAAATGTCAAGACTGTGGAGGACCTTCCACGGTATTACACAGATGTACAACCAGTTAGTTCACTTGCCAAAAGCCACCCTGTACCAGCTGGAACCCAGGCGTCGCTGCAGAGGAATCCTGCACAAGCTGAACTGGATAAAGAGAAGAGGTGGCTCCAGACTGTGAAGGATGCATGTGACAGTGGTGACACACAGAATCCAGGAAACATTTCTTGGGCTGCACATCACGCAGAGAACCAATCGGCCAAGGATACTAGTATCACAGTCACACCCACTGCCTTGCTTCCCCTCTTCCATGACCAAGCCCACTCAGTGGCAATGATCCGCCATGCCATGGATGTCGTGAAAGCAGCGATCAATGAGCTAAACCCTGGACAGATACCCGTCGTCACACTGGACCAACCACTTTATGCGATCGCCAAGCAGGTGCAATGGAACTGGCCAGACACACATGGTGAAGATCTCTTTGTGGTCATGCTGGGTGGTCTACACACAGAGATGGCAGCTTTGAAGACAGCAGGAGACTGGCTGCAAGACAGCGGTTGGACACAGGCATTGGTTCAGGCAGAGATAGCAACAGCTGGCACAGCAGACTCCTTCTTGCGTGCAGCTCACGTCAGCCGTACAAGACGCGCCCACCAAGTAACTGTTGCTGCCCTACACATACTGCAGCATCGTGCATATGACATATACAACGAAAGAGCAACTGCAAGAGATGAGGAACCATTGGAGTTCGAGGCATGGTGTGACCAGAGAGCAGCGGCATGTCCACAGTTTCAGTACTGGGCCACTGTACTTAACCTGGAGCTCTGTATACTCCTCTACATACGTTCACTGAGAGAGTCCAACTTCACGCTGTACATGGACACCCTACCAGAGCTAGCTGCATGGTTCGCTGCATTGGGTCATATCCACTATGCTCGCTGGTTACCAGTCCACATCAGGGACATGGTTGGCATTGCAGAGAAACACCCAGATGTTGCTGCCAAGTTCCATGCGGGGCACCTCACATCCAAGAAGACTAGGCATGCTTTCTCCGCCATCTCCCTAGACCAGGCTCATGAACAAAACAATGCCACGGTCAAAGGCGATGGCGGGGCAGTGGGCCTAACTGAAAATCCAAGTGCCCTTCGACGGTGGATGGTGGCTGGCCCCGAAGTTGCTCGGGTCATCACAGAATTTGAGACCTCACAGCAACTGCGCCAAAGGGGAGAGCACACCCACCACCATGAGCAAACCGACAGTGTGCAGAAGAAGTTCGTCCAAGATGTCCGTGCACTGACAACAGTCATCGAAGAGATGGGCAGCCCCTTTGAAGAAGAAAGCACAGATTTGCTGGTCCTGGGCACACTGGAGATCTTGGGCCCAGCTGTTGTAGATACTGTGCGTACAGCTTTACAGATTGGGAGAGATCAGTTCCATTCATTTGAGAAGGAACGTCTGGCAGACAGATCCAAGCCACTCAATGATGTCATCATCCAATATGGCGTCAGTAAATCAACTTCTAAGTAGAACCATTCAATTCCTTGACCTCAAGTTTGTACATCCAGACACTAAAATCAAGGCTGTAGCTGGTATAGAACCAGAAATATTTGTAATTAAAGATTTTTAAGCCGCCATTTTGAAATCCAATATGGCGGCCACATTGGGGTGAATTCCAAAGTGGTTCCATATCTGAAAATGTTCTCCATATAATATTCTATCATTCTGCCAAATTTGGTGCTTCCATCACAAAATGCACAATTGGTTTGCTATGCCGCTGCACTATTGTTGACCCTGAGAAGTATTCTTACCACCACTTAATTTGAAACTTGGTTTGATGAAGAACTTTGTGAAGGCCATGGATCAAGTTTGTGCTGGCTTCCACTACTTGCTAATGAAGTTCCAAGGCATTGTATCTGAGGCCAAAGTAAAGGCGGGTGTTTCCAATGGTCCTCAAATTCGTCTTGTACTCACTAATCAGGACTTCGTAACGAGACTATCTGAGCTGAAAAGCGTTGCTTGGGATAGCTTTGTGGCTCTTGCTAACAATTACCTTGGAAATTTTCGAGCACCAAATTATGAAGAGCTTGTGGACAAGATGTTGAAGAGTTACCAGGTGCTCGGTGCTCGAATGTCACTCAAGATACATTTCTTCCATTCTCATCTGGACTTCTTTCCACAAAATCTTGGCGATGTCAGTGATGAACATTTGTGTGAAAGGTTTCACCAGGAAATTGCCATCATGGAGACTCGATATCAAGGCCGATTCAATCCAAACATGATGGGTGACTACTGTTGGACTTTACAGCGTGAAAGTGATTGCTCCTACAAACGCAAAATTAAAGTTCAGAAGCGCTTTTAATGTGATGTAAATAAAAATTTAAAGTTCATATTATTTTTGTAATATTTTATAAAGTTCATATTATTTTTGGAGATTTAGATTTTTTTTATGTGATGTAAATAAAAACTTAAAGTTCATATTATTTTTTGTGATATTATATAAAGTTCATATTATTTTTGGTGATATTTTATAAAGTTCATATTATTTTTGGAGATTTACATTTTTTATGTGATGTAAATAAAAACTTAAAGTTCATATTATTTTTTTGAGATATTTTATAAAGTTCATATTATTTTTGGAGATTTACATTTTTATGTGATGTAAATAAAAACTTTAAGTTCATATTATTTTTTGTGATATTTTATAAAGTTCATATTATTTTTGGAGATTTACATTTTTTATGTGATGTAAATAAAAACTTAAAGTTCATATTATTTTTTTGAGATATTTTATAAAGTTCATATTATTTTTGGAGATTTACATTTTTATGTGATGTAAATAAAAACTTTAAGTTCATATTATTTTTTTGAGATATTTTATAAAGTTCATATTATTTTTGGAGATTTACATTTTTATGTGATGTAAATAAAAACTTTAAGTTCATATTATTTTTTGTGACAATAAATAGACTTATTGAGACGTAATCAAGAAATTCGCATGCTCTAAAGATTTTTTCCACACTTATGATGTACTACGTCAAGGTTACGTGATAGCGAAATTTTAAGGTCAGATTAGGATTGGTGGGCACCAAATTAGTTAGAAACAGTTGAAAATAAGTCAGAACCAATTTGGCTGTTGACCAGTGTAATTAAACGTTTACAGAATCCCTGGTGTTGGGCTAGCGGCTAGGGTGTCAGCTTAGAATACCTAGGATCCTGGGTTCGCAATCCCAGTCTGATCGCTGAATTAACGCCAGGGGGGTTGACTCAGCCTGTTCATCCTTCAGAGGTCGGCTAATTGAGGACCAGTTCACTGGTAATTCCCTGTTTGTCGTTAAAGGCGGCAAAAAGGGTTGGCGTCAGGAAGGGCATCCGGCCGTAAAACATTGCTTCAAAAAGGGGACCGAAAAACAACAACAACCACGGTTCCCGAAAAAGGCCAACCCCCGCTTGCGGGGAAAAATGGCCTCTAAAGGTGTTTTTTTTTTTTTAGCTAAAGTATTTTTTCATTAAAATATGCAAAAGTTGTTTTTTTTAAAGGTGTGGAAGAGGCGGGTGTAAGCGTTGCCTAGCAACCCGTTCGTGTGTAAGTTTATTGTTTTGTGTCATGTGACACACAGTGATCAGACCTTGGCTACACTGGGCAACTTTTATTTTCCGATGGTTTTGTGTTTTTCCTGGGATATTGCCTTCGAGCTGCAACAGTACAGGGAATTTCTGCTTTTTTTATAACCCACCTACAAGGTACTAAACATTTATATCAGTGAGCGAGTGAGTCAGTGGTTTGGAAAAGCTTTATATATTCGTTACAAGATTGAGGCTCATGGAAGAGCAAGAAATGTTCTATACTTGTAAACTGAAAAATAAATCATTGGCGTAACTTGGAATACTGTGAATAGCTCGTTCTGGGAACAATTTGAATGCACCTCATAAATATGTGGGTCTTTTATATGCAAAATGAATGATGTAAATGTTGGAGTAAAAGGGAAAAAATGGTTTCACAGATGTTTCTTTCATGGGGGACAAGGGAGGGAAGGAAAATTAAAAAGTATGTTGTGATTTGGTAAAAGTGAATCATGAACGTCTTGAAGGCTGAAAAAGGTGGAAATGGAAACTAAAATACTCACACTTCATCATCATTGTTATCACATCACAAAATGCAGTGCAGTACATGCAAAGTCCAAGTAAACTAAATTTTCCCTTTGGGCTTTTGGAGGCAAATGCAGATTGTGAATTGGTCTTTCGTTTTGGACTTCTTGACAAGTCACTCCTTCCCTAGTGTAGAGTTATCCTCGCAAAATTTTTGAGGAATATGCTAAGGGGGGAGTTCCATACAACCTGCTTGCTGCTATTTCATACAATAAGAAAAGCACGTTTGCAATTTATGACTTTGTCACTGTCTCTCAGTGGGAAATAGACTACAGCCACTAATCAGAACTACCTTCTCACAAAAAGAAGCTTTACTGCACAATTCTTCTTCTGGTAATTGCCATCACACAGCTTGGAGAAGAGCATTTGACATCTTTTAACCCTAGGGTGCATTTTCTCAAGATAACCCCTATAATGCAATCATGGGTCATTTATGGCCTCAGGCTGTCTCTATAACTTTGTTATAAAAACGTTTTTACCCAAGATTTTTCATATATGCTTCAAAGAAAGGATAATACATACTCCTGTATGTGTGTGTGTTTTTTCTTTTTCTTTCAGGATCAGGGAAAAAAAAATTATTTTATTTTACCCCATCCCATTGCCTGGCATGATTTTTGTTTCACTGAAGCTTTGTTATAAAAACGATTTTACACATGATCTTTCATATATGCTTCGAATGAAGGGTAATACATATTTCTGTATGTGTGTTTTGGGTTTTTTTCATTTCAGGATTGGGTTTTTTTTTTGTTTTTTTTACCCCTACAATGCATTTGTGGGTCTTTTTGGACCCAGGCCCAGCTTGATTGTTTGATTCGCTATAACTTTGTTATAAAAATGTGTATTTGTTTCATATATGCTTCAACTAAAGGGCAATACATAAGTCTTATGTGTTTTTTTCTGTTTTTTTTTTGTTGTTGTTTGTTTTTTGTATACTGAATCGAGGCTCATGAAAGAGCTGACATTTACTTCACAAACAAATCAACCAGACAAACAAAATATATAAAAAGAGGGAGCGGAAGACAAGAGAAAGGGAAGCACACAAACACTTGAGAGCACACAACATTTAAGAGCAGGGAGATGTGTGGGAGGGAGAGGGCTTGTGGTAAGGAGGCGTGGGAAATGGGGGGGGGGGGCTGTTGAGCTTCAGCTTCTAGGAATGTAATTCAACAGGGGATTAGCAATGAGTACTACCCTAATTTGCAAGTGAATAGCTGCAGGGATTAGCAATGTTTAAATGGATTTATGAATTTTTATGGCGAAGCCCATAAGGCAAAGCCATCTAGAACAGTGTATGTCCCCTCAAACGTATACCAATTAAAGCTGAGGATCTGGTCACATGGCAGGGTGATGTGATTTCATCTGATGTCATTATGGCGGCACGGTGGCTGACTCTCCACACACCGCCATTTTGATTTATATGCCGTTCATGCCAAACATATCGTCGAACCTGTCATATATCACAATCACCATGCTCTACCTTAACATTTTTAATTCAATGTGAAACAGAAACAAACCGATTGTTCAAATGACCATCAAATATCGAAAGCATAGACGTTACAGATCTACATTGCGGGGTTCAGGCAGAAATATCACCATGGACAATTTCTTTACAAGTGTTTCACTTGCCAAGACACTGCTTGATAAAGGCCTGACGTTTGTGGGAACACTTCGAAAAAAAACAAGGCCGATATCCCTGCTGTGATGGCAGCAACAAAGGACAGAGAGCATCATAGCAGCGAATTTGGTTTTGCAACAATATGGTAATGGTAAGGTACGTGCCAAAACCAAACAAAGCTGTGATTTTGCAAAGCACATTCCACCATGATAAAACAATCATTGAAGGAGCGGGCAGGAAAAAACCCCCCTGAAATCATGGGCTACTATAACGAGACAAAAGGTGGCGTCGATACTATGGATCAGATGGTGCGCATGTATTCGTGCAAAAGGCAAACAAACTAGGAGGTGGCCAAGGGTCCTATGGTACAACGTCATAGATGTTACCTGCCTGAATGCGTTTGTGTTATTTCAAGCACAGCACCCTGATTACCATCCAAATGTGAGCTGCAAATGTCGCCTGTTCCTCAAAAGGACTTGCCATTGAATTGGTGAGGCCTAATATGGAGGACAGACTCATTTGCACCCAAACGCTTCCAAGCAGGGTCACAGATGCTTTGGAGGTTTTTGGCATTCGGCGCGAAACAGCAGAGTCGTCCACAAGTGGTGCACCAAAAAGGAAAAGGTGCAATTCCTGTCCTCCACAGAAGGACAGAAAAATTTCCACCACGTGCAGAAAATGTGCACAGCATGTGTGTAAAGAGCAAAGCCATCTTTTGTGCCACAGGTGCAATCACTACAAAAAAAAATCCATTTTTTTCCTTTGAAATGAAGAAAATGTTTTGTATTGATTTTCTTTTGCAAATACTAAATACTTTTTACTTTACAAACAAATACTCTTTCTTTATTTTGCAAAGTCATCGAAATGCATCTCTGTGTTTTTTATTTAACCCCCCCCACACACACACACACACACACACACACACACACACACACACTTTCCCCCCTCCCTCCCGATTCATGAGGGGGAACCATAGCCTAAAACAATTCTGGGGGAGCAAACATTCGTCATGCCAAGTTTGAGCCTTATGGGTCAAAGGATGTGGGAGGTATATCAGAAAACACACCACACACACATGCAGTGCCGCTTTATAAGGGAGTAAGGGGTGAAGAGGAGGGGATGGGAGTGCAATAATTCAATAATAATAACAAAAATTAAAAGAATACAGTCATACCCCGTTTTACACCATTTCGACCTACGTCAAATCCGACTTTACGCCACTCTTCTAGAGTAAATTTCAGTTCAGCGAACGTCATAATGTGCGACTTTACGTCACTCCTTCATCATCATCTCCTTTATCTCGAAGGAGGAGAAGACCATGCCAGGCTACAAAGTCGTGAAGGAGCGGCTAACGCTAATGCTTGGGGGTAATTGCACTGGCGACTTCAAGCTGAAGCCACTCTTGGTGTATCATGTGTGTGGGTATGAGGATGAGCTTTAGGCGCAAATGAGGAATTGAATGAGGATCTTTGGAATGAACTTGGTGAAATGAGGCATTGGTCGAGAATGGTTGTGTGTGTGAGAATCTGGTTATCGTTGAACTTGGTGAAATGAGGCAATGGTCTGGGATGGCCGGAGAAAGTGTATGAGTGGTGTATTGAGGACATGTGTAATGGTGTTGAGTGACTGACTTGCATGGGGTGAAAGTG
The DNA here is from genome assembly GCF_964187855.1 of Myxine glutinosa. NCBI lineage: Eukaryota > Metazoa > Chordata > Myxini > Myxiniformes > Myxinidae > Myxine > Myxine glutinosa. Next base: position 304,113,587 of record NC_136261.1, read on the forward strand.
GATAAATGTGAGCTATCTACACACACACATAAATGTGAGCTATCTACACACACAGATATATGCATTGGTCTTTCTTTGAAGCATATATGAAATATCTTGGGTAAAAACGTTTTAATAACAAAGTTATTACAAAACAAAATCAATGCCAGACAAAAAAGACCCACAAATTAAAGGTTAAAACTAAGGGTTAAAATGCATTTTGACGGAGGGGTAGTTGTTCGAATTGGCGAAAGAAAGTAGTTGGTAGCACAGGCAGTGTTTGACGAAGCAGGGGGCAATGCCCCCACTTTAATTTTTTTCAGTAGTTTACAATTTATTTAAAAAACATCCCGTATTTAAACGTGAATAACAATAATAAACGAAAACTGTATTTGTGATTTCACGTACACTGTGACTACACTAACAATCGGTAATTTTGGAAGTCAGACCTAACTACCTATTATTAATATTAAGCCCTTGCCCCCCCCCCCCCCCCCCCCCCAGATAGAGAAGTCAAACTATGCCTATGGTTGGTAGGGAAGGTGAAATAAATGTTGGGCTGTGTGGTCTCATCCTATGTTGGACTTCCTCCTATAACTTATCCAGTGCCCTCCATAAGTATTGGAACAGTGAAATCAAATGTGTTGTTATTGCTCTACACTCAAAAAATTTGGATTTGAGATTCAAAGATGAATATGAGGCAAGAGTACAGGAGGTCAGCTTTTAATTCCTGGTATTTCTCTGGATATATGTTTTATCATTGTAAAACAATAGCACTGCCTTTTTGCTGGAGCGGACAGACTATGAGTGCCTTATTACACGGACGCCTGAAAAAGTCTGCCATTGCTGAACTAACTGGGAGTGAAAGAGACTTGTAAAATTGGTCATATCCTTTGACTGCCAATAATTCTGTCCTCGCAAGTCATGGGGAGGCAGACGTCGAAATTTCCACAAAGGATTTGTTGATTCCAATTTGTCCTGTATTTACTCAATTGAGACTATCGTAAATTGCTATATCCCACAAAAAGGTGGGGCTGCTCAAACTTGAATCAATTAAAATTGGCGATTTGTTTTTCAACCTACGTGCTTTCGGTGTCATTGTCCGCCTCAGCTTTATACTTTTGCTTACATAGTTACATATACGATCATCGCCGCGAGTCTAATTGCGCTAGATTTAACAAGTTTTCCTTCATAGGATTTTTTTATTTTGATACTGCTAAAACATGGGCAAAAGCCCTGATGGAAAGGCAGACAAACTTATCATTATCAAATGGTCACCTTTGTGTTCACGCCTGATGGACACACAGAGATCTAAAATATTTTGCCTGGAACAACTGGCTTTTTCCTCAAAATTGGAACAACAATATCATCAAATGATTCATGGCCACCGGTCGCGGAACTCCGCAGCCACTATTTTCGGCTGCTCTGCCCTTGGTAACTTGCACCTGAAGGAGCTGGGGCTCCCACGTCGATCGGAAGAATGGACGCGACAAAAAGCTGGAATTCATCCGAGTTGCTTTCATCAAACCAAACACTCAGGCACCCTCAAAAGCCCGTTTATCGGGCAGCAATATATATACATATTATCCCGGAGCGTTTGCCCAGGAAAGGCGAGAGGGGGCGTGGCCCAGCATCCTGGCTGCGGCCTGGCAAGTTGAGGGCGAGCCTGCCTGGGCATGCCCGGGCGTCCCGACCGAGGCCTGGCAAGTTGAGCGCGGGCCTGCCCGGGCGTCCTGGACGAGCCCGGCATGGTGATCGCTCCGCGTCCTTGATAGGTGCAAGGCGATTGTGAAAACCCAGCGGTAGCCGCTACACACGTCCCCCCAGAATCGACTTGCACCGGCAGGGTCAATTTGAGGGGGGTCCTGATGACCTGGCCGAAGCGACCCCTGGCGGGTCGTGGGAGGGGGTCCGGTGTGGTGGTGGGCGGTCGAGTGGGGGGCACCGTGGACGGGGGGCGGCCTTGCCGCGGCGGAAGGGCCACCCGTGGTGGGTGGTCGACGTCCACGTGCGCCGGCTTGAGGCGGTCCACCGCAATCCGGTCCGACCTGCCGCCGATGTCGATGACGAACGACTTGTCGTCCCGTCGCAGCACCCGGAAGGGCCCGTCGTACGGCGGCCGGAATGGCCCCCGATGTGCGTCGTGACACACAAAAACATACTCCGCTGTGCGAAGTGCTGGGGGGACGTAGGACTGGGGGTCACCGTGGTGGGATGTTGGCACGGGGGCAAACCGTCGGGCGGCCTCCTGGAGGTCTGAGCGCTGGTGAGCTGCGGACCAGGGACTGGTAGCGTCGGGCACAAATTCGCCCGGGACGCGTAGCGCCTGGCCATAGACAAGCTCGGCGGTGGATGCCTGGAGGTCCTCCTTGGGGGCCGTGCGGAGGCCCAAAAGGACCCACGGCAGCCGGTCGGCCCAACCGCCGTTTTGAAGGCCGGCCATGAGCGCGGCCTTCATGGAGCGGTGGAATCGCTCGCACAACCCGTTTGCTTGGGGGTGGTAGGCCGTAGTACGGTGGAGCTTGACCCCCAGGTTGCGGGCGACCGCGCCCCACAGCTCGGAGGTGAACTGTGGTCCGCGGTCTGACGAGATGTCCGCCGGTGCGCCGAAGCGGGCGACCCAGGTGGCGATGAAAGCCTGCGCCACGTCGGCGGTGGTGGTGGAGACGAGGGGAACGGCCTCCGGCCACCTGGTGGTCCTGTCCACCATGGTGAGCAGGTGTGTGAACCCCCGTGATGGGGGGAGGGGGCCCACCAGATCTACGTTGACGTGGTCGAAACGTCGTTCGGGCACGGTGAAAGGTGCCAGCGGGGCCTGGGTGTGTCGGTGGACCTTGGCCTGTTGGCAGGCCGTGCAGGTGCTGGTCCAATCGCGGACGTCCCGACGAAGGCCGTGCCAGACGAATCACGCCGACACCAGCTTCTGGGAAGCTTTCCGGCCCGGGTGGGAAAGGCCGTGGAGGGAGGCGAAGATGCGGCGTTGCCAGGTGACGGGCACGATGGGGCGAGGCTGGCCTTGGGAAACGTCGCAGAGCAGGACAGTGTCCGCGAAGGGGATGTCGGCCAGGCGGAGGCCCGTGTCCGCCGCCCGGAGGGCTTGCACCGTGGTGTCGGTGGTTTGGTCTGCCGCCATAAGCGCAAAGTCGACGCGCAGGTGGACCGCGTTCGCGCTGGCCCGGGAAAGACAGTCGGCCACGGCGTTGTTTTTGCCGGCGACGTGCCGGATGTCCGTGGTAAACTCCGACACGGCGGAGAGGTGGCGCTGTTGGCGGGCCGACCACGGCTCCGTGACCTTGGCCATGGCGTAAACCAACGGCTTGTGGTCGACGAACGCCGTGAAAGGTCGGCCCTCCAGGAGGTGGCGGAAATGGCGGATGGCCAGGTGTAGACCGAGGAGCTCCCGGTCAAACGTGCTGTATTTGAGCTCGTTCGGCCAGAGCTGCCGGCTGAAAAAAGCGAGTGGCTGCCAAACCCCGTTCACCCATTGCTCATGTACGGCGCCCACCGCGTAGTCGGAGGCATCCGTGGTGAGGGCGATGGGAGCGTTGAGCACCGGGTGAGCGAGCAGTGTTGCGTCGGCGAGGGCCCGCTTTGAGCTTTGGAAGGCCGCATCCATTGCTGCGGACCAGGCGATGTCGTGCTTGGCCGGCTTGCCCCGGAGGGCTTCGTAGAGGGGCCGCATGAGTTGAGCAGCGCGGGGCACGAAGCGGTAATAAAAATTCACCATTCCCAGGAATTCCTGCAGGGCCTTTATGGTGCGGGGACGCGGGAACGTGGTGATGGCCTCGACCTTGGTTGGCAGCGGCACGGCCCCGTTCTTGGTGATGTGGTGGCCCAAAAAATCAACGGCCGTCGTGCCGAAGTGGCATTTGGCCGGGTTGACGATGAGGCCGTGCTCGCTGATGCGCCCGAACAGTGTTCGGAGGTGGAGGAGGTGCTCGGCCCAGGACGTGCTGGCGACGAGGATGTCGTCCAGGTAAACGAAAAGGAACGGCAGGTCACGCAGCACGCCGTCCATCAAGCGCTGGAACGCCTGAGCCGCGTTCTTGAGACCAAACGGCATCCGCAAGAATTCGAATAAGCCGAACGGCGTGATGACTGCCGTTTTAGGGACGTCGGCCGCCCTGACAGGTACCTGGTGATATCCCCGTATGAGATCAATTTTCGAAAAAATGACCCGTCCCGCCAGACGGGCGGAGAAGTCTTGGATATGCAGGATCGGGTACCTGTCGGGGGTGGTAGCGTTATTGAGACGGCGGTAGTCGCCACACGGGCGCCATCCACCCCACGGCTTTGGCACGATGTGCAGTGGCGAGGCCCACGTGCTATCGGAGCGCCGCACGATGCCGAGGTGCTCCAACGCGTCGAATTCGGCCTTCGCCACGGCGAGCTTGGCTGGGTCGAGGCGGAGGGCCCTGGCGTAGACCGGTGGGCCCGTGGTTGGTATGTGGTGCTCGATCCCATGCCGTACTGCGACGGCCGAAAACGTCGGCCGCGTGAGGGCCGGGAACTCCGTGAGCAGGCGAGCAAACTAGTTCGCCGCCGGGACGGCGCATGCCAGCTCGGTCGGCGCGGAGCTGCTCAATGTGCATACCAGGGAGCTGAAGGTTTCGGCGTTGATTAAACGACGCCGTTGGACGTCCACCAGCAGTCCGTGTGCGCAGAGGAAGTCGGCGCCTAGCAGAGCCATGGGCACGTTTGCGGTTACAAACGTCCAAGCAAAGCGTTGGCCGCCGAAGTAGAGGGTGACGTTGCGCGGGCCGAAGGTGCGGATGGTCGATCCGTTGGCCGCAACCAAGGAGGGGCCGCAAACCGCGGATTGCCTGTCCTGGTCAGAGGCGGGTATGACGCTCAGTTGGGCGCCGGTGTCGCACAGGAAGCGCCGTCCGGACGCTTTATCCGTGATGAACAGTAAGTTGCCCGTGTGGCCGGCGCTCATGGCTGGTAATGAACGCCGGCCCGGCCGTTTCCCGGCCTGCCGAAGGTGCACGGGGGTCGGCATGTCCGGGCCTTCTGTCCGAACCTGGCATGATAGTAACACCACGCTTGGTCAGGTGGAGGCCCCGGTCATCGTGCTGGAGGTGGTCGGCTCGGTGTAGCGGCCGCCAATTGCGTCGGCAGTTCGGTCGTCGACCGTGCCGGGTGCTCGGGCGCCATGGGTGTTGCGTCGGATGGCGGTGGGTCCCATGTCGCCGCTGCGATGCGCTGTCCTGCGGCGGAGATCTTGTCGGCTTCTCTGGCAAGGGCCCGGGGATCTGTGATCGTCGTGCTTGCCAGGGCGAGGCGTACCAGGTTAGGCAGCTGACGGAGGAACAGCTCCCGGAACAGGAATGCCGGAGAGTGCTCGCCGAGCAGTGAAAGCATGTAGTCCATTCGCTCGGAAGGGCGCGTGTCGCCGAGCTCGGGCAGGTCGAGCAGACGCCGTGCGCGTTCCGCCGATGGGAGGGCGAAAGCGTCGAGGAGAAGCTTCTTAATCGCGCCGTATTTGTCAGCGGCTGGCGGGCTCTCGAGGAGGCTCAGGGCGTGGGCCGCGGTGGCCGAACCGAGCGCTGTTACCACATGGTGGAAGCGGGTGTCGTCGGCCGTGATGCCTCGCAGGGCGAACAGGGAATCCGCCTGTGCGAACCAAACCGCCGCGTGAGCCTCCCAGAAGGTAGGCAGTTTAAGGGCGACTGCCGTGTCCATGTCGGTAGGTCACCAATGAAGGAGCTGGGGCTCCCACGTCGATCGGAAGAATGGACGCGACAAAAAGCTGGAATTCATCCGAGTTGCTTTAATCAAACCAAACACTCAGGCACTCTCAAAAGCCCGTTTATCGGGCAGCAATATATATACATATTATCCCGGAGCGTTTGCCCAGGAAAGGCGAGAGGGGGCGTGGCCCAGCGTCCTGGCTGCGGCCTGGCAAGTTGAGGGCGAGCCTGCCCGGGCGTCCCGACCGAGGCCTGGCAAGTTGAGCGCGGGCCTGCCCGGGCGTCCTGGACGAGCCCGGCATGGTGATCGCTCCGCGTCCTTGATAGGTGCAAGGCGATTGTGAAAACCCAGCGGTAGCCGCTACACACCCACCCTTGTGGCTCCAAACCAGCGCTCAACAACGAACTTGACAATGCTCAGAGATGATGTTGATGATTCGAACAGAGATGTTCGGGCCTTGCGACTTGGAGTGGTGAGTCCTCACTATTTGCAGTGAGATCACCATAGATTCAACAGAACAGTCTTCAAAGAAATCAATTGGAAGTACGTTATTTCCAAATGATTGAAAAGACTGAATTAAGATGAAGAGTAAATTTACTTAAATAAAAAAGCAAAAATGTTGAATACTTACAATAGACAGAGTAAAATTAAACTAACTAAATTCTAAATTTTCATAAATAATCTCAATTATATTCTGCTAAGGTGATCAGTCTGTCTGTCTGTCAGTCCGTGAGCGTGGCCTTACCCGTTGAGGGAGTGGCTCCACCCATTCTGGGAGGGGCTTCAAAAACAAATCTCCACCATTTTCTTTGCCTCGCATGCCTCTGAGGCTCCATAGGCCTCTGATGTCCATTTAAAGCCTGAATCAACACGTCTTCTATCATAAATACCTTTTGAAGAAACAAAAGGTAAATTTTGATTACAAATCATGCAAAGGAAGCAGGTTAATCCCTTGTTTCGTTCGGAGCGATTATACACCGCCCAAAGAAGAAGCGTTTTCTTAATAATGCAAAGGAAATATAATCGTGAGGTCTTTAATAAAAAAAATTTAAAAAATTTGGTTTCCGCACGAGGTTTCAAGGCTGAATCCTTTGCAAGTACAAGACATGTAATCTACAATGTGAAATATTTCTCTATCTATTATATTCTGCTAAAGTGAATCTGCTTGTGAGGTTCTCTGGCCGTTGGAGTGGCTTCACCCGTTGATGGAGTGGCTACACCCGTTCTGGGAGGGGATTCAAAAAACAAATCTCCACCATTTTAGTTTCTTCGCATATACATAAGGCTCCATAGGCCTCTGATGTTGATTTAAAGCCTGAATCAATGTGTCTTCTATCATAATTACCTTTTGAAGAAAAAAAGGTAAATTTTGATTCCACATCATCCAAAGGAAGCAAGTGAATGCCTGTTTCGTTTGGAGCAATTATATACAGGCCAAAGAAGATGCATTTTCGTAATAATGCAAAGGAAATATAATCATGAAGTCTTTAATAAAATAAACAAGACCAAAAGTCTAACAGCGGTGTAGCCGGGCTTGTAAAATATTATAAACCACAAACACACATGATTAGCTTTTCAAACAGTCCCTAATGCTGCTTATAACATTAAAGAAAGAAATTTGGAAGAATCCCGACATCCATGAGGTAAGTTTTACTTCCAGAACTGAGCGAAGATCTACTGTAATCTATATACCCCACAAGGGTTGGAGGTGTGCTCATTTACCAAGCAGCTAGCTAGTGTTTGCCAAGCCAGCCGTTCCGTAAGGGTTTTTGAATGGAATGCTTGTTTGAATGCTTAAACCACTTGGCAATCTCTCCACAAGAACCTGGGTAAATGAACACACACTCAATGTTATTGAGACCCGATCATGGAGAGACTGTAATCTATATACCCCAAAGAGGAATGACATTTCCTGCTGCTCTCGAAGTGAGCGGGTGTTTACGCTGTAATGACATCATATACGTAATGACGTAACATGATGGCCGGACACAAAACTGCCGCCACTTTAATATATATGTAAGATATATATTGTCGTGTGGTTCCCTCATTTAACACTGAAAGAACCACGGAAGGCAAACGAGCATTAATGGAGGCGTTTTGAATCCAACTATGTGGCAGATTATACGCGAGGAGGAAGAAGAGTACTGACTTACCTGGACGGGTCTCGCTGACGTCTTCACCCTGCAAAAATAAACTCAAACAAAAACTAGGTTTATAAATGTACAGAAAATAATGAAAGGGTTTATTAAAACGGATGCCGAGACAAAGAAAAGCGCGACGGTAAAACTAAGTTCCAAAATGGAGCGCTCCCTCACCAGACTTAGGAAAACAGACACAGGGGAATATAAACTGTATAAAATAAATTATGTGGTGTGTAACTTATCTCCAATTACTGGTGAGGTCTTGTCAAGGTCATCGAATGGGTCTGGCCGGCATGGTGCACGGAACGCGCACGTTGTCGGGAACTAGGCCTCGGTGCGCCCTTCACGCTGCAACACAAGCCATGCATCGTTTCCGCCTGCAAAACTCTGCATGTCTCCCGGTGGCGTCTCCGATCGCTTACTGGAGCCCGTCGTACACACCCAATTGCTTGCGAGGTCCGGAACGTGAAGACAAGGGGGGAGAAAATGGTCAGCGCTCAAATGTCACCAAAGTCCGATCCAAGGGGCGTACTCCAGATGTCGGTGTGAAGGTAAAAGGCAAAAAGCAAGAGCAAGAGAGAAAATGTCTGTCCTCAAGTTCTTTAAACGTTGGGTCGTGACATCATCAGCACTTCTCCACCAATCAGCGCGCCGCTTCTTGCTCGCCTCTGATGTCTTCGGTGGTCTTTTCCAATCAGCACTCAGCTTCCTCCTCGGCCTTCCTTCCACCAATCAGCGGGAAGCTTCTTGCTCCGCCCTGGCCAATCACGAGTCCCTTCTCATCCTGGCCTTCCCGTTGGTAGACTCCTGCCCAATAGCGATGCGCTTCTTGCTCCGCCCTGACCAATCACGGCTCCTCGGGGCGTGTCTTCGGCCTGCCTGTCTTTCGTGGCGATGTAGCTGGTGCGTCCCAAATGGCAGTGTTCAGAACTCGCTTCCTGTTGGTTTTATGGTTATTATTTAGTGCAATTAATGGGCATTTCTCACTAGTGTCTACGGTGCAGTGCCAAAAGACCCAAAGGATGACTCTTCTACACTTGGTTATGACGAACTTCCCTGCAAATGTCTGCTGCTCTTCTTCTCCTCCAATCGGCTCATCTTATCATGTGCTTGTTAAAGTGGACATCTCTCTGACCATTCTCAGAGAGCCTCCTCAGCGTCGACGAATCTCTCATTTCACTCAGGTGCTCCTGCCTCTCACCTAGCTCAGCTTCACGCTGTAGAAACCAAAGCTTTCAGAATCATTGGAATCTCCCGCGTTGAAGCTAACTCTGAGGGCCTTTCACTTACTCACCACAGGCATGTTGGTGGTCTTTCTGTCTTCTACCGACTCCTCTCTGGCCTTGCTCCCCCAGCTGTCTCTGTGCTCTGTCCCTCAAATATTCCTACAGGTCGCACAAGATTTGCCAGCAACCCTCTTATGGTAAAACTGCCAAAATCAAGACTCTCTGCTCACCTTCACTCTTTCATTCCCCTTTTCTCCCGCCTCTGGAACAAACTCCCCCAATCCCTTCAATCCCACTCCTGTAGTTGAGACCTCTGCTGATTTGGGGGAACCCTGTTTGAAGGCCCCCTGATCCAAAATCGAAAAACCTAAGACCAAGCGATGCTGCAGACAATAGAGTAGAAAGGCTCTATCGGGTTTCAGAGCAATTGGTTGGTAAATAAGTGCGAAGTAGGGATCCGAAGATTCAGGGGGTAACCCCCTCCCTGGGAGCCCCTATGACTCCAAATCGAAAAATATCAGACCAAGCGATCCTGCGGACCATAGATTAGAAGGGCTGTATCAGGTTTCAGTGCAATCAGTTGGTAAATAATGGAAGAGTAGGGATCCGAATTTTCAGGGGGTAACTTCCCCTCTACCCTCTCCCGGAATCTCCTATGATTTTTAAAATCATCATTATCATCAATTAGCATCATCGGATTCCCCAATAAAGCCATAATTTATATTTGGCATTGGTCAGGAACACCACCACATTAGTAATCAATCAGCAACTTTGTACCTTACGTATCAGCCAAAGGCAGGGGTAATAGTGTAGCTTCTGTGTATTAAACAGAGAGATAATCTGCAGAAACGGAGAAAACTATGAAATGTTGAAATGATGTTTCATCTCTGTGACCATGGTGCATACAGCTTGACGGCAACAAACAACTTTCACATGATAACGCCTGTTATTTGTGGGACGCGTGCTCCGCAGGGCTGGTGCGGGCTGGCCAGGCAGTCACAGTGGGCACAAACGTTCATGGCTGGAGAAACACATGTGCACAATGCATGACGATGCATGTACGTAGACATCGAAATGGTCTACAAGTTATTAACTGCAATAATTATTGTCTGCCTTCTACTTTTGAGTTTTGTCACTTATGGTTTATGAGCACATTACCCCTAAGGTGATTGCTTCCTTCGTCCCACCCCCTCCCCCTGCGCTCCCCCCCCACCCCCCTCCACCACCCACAGTGACACACACACACACACAATTACATTTTTGCTGTGAGTAAACTCAAACATGCAATTCTGACAACTCCTCAACAAAAAAGCCTCAGTGCCCCCTCCAAACTCTGTCCCATCTTTGTTACTACGAACTATACTTGAAAAAGAACAGGTGATAAAGTGAGTGTACGTCAAATACCAGGCCAATCCCTGTGATGACATCATCTGAGGAGTAATCGCTTGGAGTGATGTAATCATTTCTTAATATGTTCATTTGCTTTTATTTGCAAATGAGATTAACTGTCTTCGGGATGTAATAGCAATGACATAACTTAAATAAAGTGATTTGCTTTTATCATTAACTAGCAGGGTTACCCGACATTGCTAGAGGAGGGGGGTGGATGCGGAACTGAGAATGGTGGGGGGTGGGAAGAGAACCGGCGAGGCAGGGGAGGGGGTGGAAGGGTATATTTAAAACTTGTACCGTCCCAAATGACTGGAAAAGCTAGCAAAGGTATCCCCCTCCTCTCTCTCTCTCTCTCTCTCTTCCCTTCTTCCTGACCCCTCTTTACTCCCCCCCCTCCCACTCTCTCGCCCCCCCCCCCACTCCCCTATCCCTCCCCTCTCTGCCCCACTTCCTTCTCTCCACCACTCTCTCTCCCTCCCCTGTCTCCATCATTCCCCTGTCTCCTCTTCTCCTTCTCCCACTCCTCTCCCTCCCCCACTCTCTCTCTCTCCCCACTCCCTTGTATCTCCCACACTCCCCTCTCTGCCACTCCTCTGTCTCCCACACTCTCCTGTCTCCCCCACTCCTTCTCTCCCCACCCCTCTGTCTCCCCACTCACTGTCTCTCCCCCACTTCTCTCCCTCCCCAATTCCCTCTCTCCCCACTCCCCTGTCTCTCCCCCACTCCCCTCTCCCTCCTCTCACTCCCCTCTCACTCACTCACCTCTCCTCTGTACATGTCGGTGTCTATCCTTTTTAAAGGCTTTAATTAGGTTTCCTCTCCATTTAAATGCAGAGGCATACCTATTGTTTTTCCTCGACTTTTTATTTTTCTTCCGCTTGTCGTTCACTTTCGAAAACTTTAATATCAATGTTCTCAGCAACCGTTGGTCCGATTGACACGACATTTCCATCAAGTGATTGGCTAGACATGTATTGGTTCACGAGTTATCAAGTGACCACTATATTCGTCATGTGTGTGCGTCTGTCTGTGTGTGTGTCTGTGTGTGTGTGTCTGTCTGTCCGCAGCATAACTACCCGATGATATCATCCGATCTTGATGAAACTTGGGTGGGAGGTTGATATCATGATCTAGTTGTGTCCTGCCTAGAGTGGGCGTATTGCGCCCATTGTGGGCGGAGCCACGCCCGAAAAAGATGTCTTTTTAGGGGGTAATCTTTCAAGCTCCATCTTCTCCGAGGGTTTGGTAGAATCAGACAGGGGTTTCGATATTTGTTTAGGCCAATGTCATGTGTCTAGCCGCACGGAGCTCGATTTTTTTTTTTTCATTTCATTTTTCACCGAATTTTCGGTATTGTGTAGCTAACTAACCTCATAGCTGATTATACATTATTTCCTATCTCATTTGAAGGTCAGTAACCTTCGTTTTGACATTTCTGGGCCTGGCCTGTCCGGGCCTGTTTCGGTTATAGTCCGTCCTTTGTCATTGAATACCGCTCGCTCGTGAACCATCGTCCTCTCCTGACTTGTAATTAATTTTACTGCTAATTATGACGTCATAGGTCACGTGGTATGGGCGCCATCTTGGAAAACACCTTCAACTTTGCTCCTATATACCTCTGAAACAGCTCAATGGAAAAAATTGAGTCATGGCTCATTTGAAAGAACTCTGCAATTGGACCAAAAAAACATGTTTATTTAGGATATTAAAAGTGCTGACGTTATGAAGTTAGAATTCCACAAATATATCCCTTGATGCCACGAATATGATATTTTTTTACATGACCTTTGTGAAAAACAACATTTCGACGTCATACGTCACATGGTTCGGCCGCCATATTGATTTTCGTGAAAAACACTAAAACCCCTTTTTTTCCGAAACGGCTGAACAGATCAGCCCAAACTTTGCATGCAGAATCGCATGCCCACGACGAACAAAAAGTTTCCACATGACGATGCCGTACCATCGTTTAGGAGTTGTGGCGTTTTTAAGCATAAATTTAAATCCTATCTCCTCCCTAATTTTCAAAGATATCAAGTGGAAACTTTACACAAACGTTCCCCATATGTGGAAGTTAAGATGTTACTTAGGAAGTTTTGGTAGGTCACATGGTTTGGCCGCAATGGGTAATTGAACGGAAATCTTTAAAAGTTTCTATCTCTTGAACCACTGCATTGGTCGACTTCAAATTGTAATGTAATGTATCTCTCATCAAGGGGCATAAGTATTTAAAATTTCAAGATGATTGGTTGTATGGTCTGGAAGCTAGAAGTGATTGGTTGTACGGTCTGGAAGGTAGAACTGTTGGTCCGATTGACATGAAATTTTCACCATAGGAGGGCCTCCTCCTGTAGAATGTTTTAATTATTATGACGTCATATCGATTACCATCGTGATCTATGTCATAGATCACGTAGTACAGGTGCCATCCTGGAAAACTTCGCACCTCTATATCTCTGAAACCACCCCATGGAAAAAATTGAGTCCTGGCTCATTGTCAACTACTCCCCATGGCGAATAAGATATGTTAATGATGATGTCATCGGTGCCTTCATTATGACGTCATAATTCGACAAGTACAACACTTATCCGATCATTTAGTGAATTCTTTTCTCAGCAACTATTGGTCTGATGGGCACGAAATTTTCATCATAGGAATGCCTCCTCATGTAGAATATTGTTACGGCTTTGCAATAAATGACACCCCCTCTAGTTAATTACATGACAACATCTAGCCTGCAGTAGTCAGTTATTTCTTATTAAATGTAGAGATTAGCTCCCTTTCCATTGGGGAGTAATTAAAGCCAATATGCATTGAGTTAGGCAGGATTTCAACCCTCCGTGTGGTTGAAAGAAGCAAACGTTGGTTCATGAATAAATAACAGCATGTGATCAACCTCGACCAGTGGAAGAACGGGCCGTGAAACCTTCCAGAGGGAGGCGTGGCCAAATGGACGACTGCACGTGACCAACATCGGCCAAAGATAGGTCGCGGAACCTTACACAAGGAGGTAGGGCTCAATGACCACACGTGACTAGCAGCGACCAATCATAGGATGTGGAACCTTCCCAAAGGAGGTAGGGCTGATTGACCGCATGTGACCAATGGGAGACCGTGGAATACTCTAGAAGGACATTCCACCCAATAAAGGCCCATGCCGATCATTCTCCGATCATTCTCCGATCGATCTCGATCTCGATCTCGATCTCGATCTCGATCTCGATCTCTCTCTCTCTCTCTCTCTCTCCCCTCGTTCGTCCTTCAACCTGACCATCCTTCGAGCTGGTTATTCCGCGCTGCCCTTCTCCTTCGTCCTTCAAGCGGTGGGTCGACCTCCGAGCTGGTTCTTCCATGCTGCCCTTCTCCTTCGTACTCGAACTGGTTCATCCTCCGGACCTTCCTTCAAGCGGCGGATCATCCTCTGAGCGGACCTTCCTTCAAGCCGCTCGTCCGAATAGACTCGGGCGCCACAAGCGGGAACTGCCGGACCCGAGTTAGAGTCCACACAGTCTACCGGTGTGTAATCCCTGTGTGTTCATTCCCTGTGTTTGTGAGTGTGCCAGGTGCCTGTGTTGGGATTAGATAGGTAAGATTTGTTGTTAAGTCTACTTCTCGTCCTTTTTTCTGTGTCATCGTAAATAAAAGACGTCTACATTTTGGTTCCTTTCGACTTGCTCATGTGCGTCCTTTAACCCATTGATCCAGCATCGTCCGAAACTGAATCCGGCTGCTCAATTAGGCCCGTAGATCACACAGGGTAAAGTCGCAACCCACACCGTGCGACCCGCTCGGCGCACCTGATTGGAATAAGGTGTGGGAACGCGAGGGGTTAAATTCCCGGTTTTCCCGGCCCCGTGGTCTCGAAGGTATTCGGGGCACGATCGATAATCCTTCAACCCGTGATTTGTGGATTGGCGATTGGAGTTGCTACGCAACCCGCGAGGCGCGGGTTTCGTCTCGCGTTCGACGGCCCGTGGACCCGGTGTCTGTGGGGAAACGGGGACTTAACTCCCCCCCCCCCCTCCTTAATAGGTCGACAGAACCGGGTTCCATAACAATATTTTAATGATACTCATGACGTCATAAGTCATGTGGTACAGGCGCCATCTTGAAAAACCGAAAAATGTTGCACCTCTATAGTCTATATCTCCAAAACCGCTGCATGGAAAAAATTGAAACATGGCTCATTGTAAAGAACTCCATATGGGGAATAGGTGTGGTTAACGATGATGCCATTGGTGCCATAATTATGACGTTATAATTCGACAGGGACAACGCTTAGTCTTATCAGTTTGAAATGTATTGAGCGTGATCTATGCAACAATTATATTGGAGAATATAACTTTATGATGTCATCGCTCACGTGGTCTGGCAGCCATATTGGATCAAAGAAAAAAAATGTTCAAAAACAGAAGAGTTGTCTCGCAACAAGTTGACTGCGCAGGGTGAGTATTCTTTGTATACCACCTAGTTATAGAGAAGTGTTGCATGAAAATACCACAAAACTCCACATTTACCACGTTCTAGTTCTATGATTTACCACTTATCAGTTGTTATCGCCGAATCTTTATTCGATGTGAGCACCAGGTATTTCATGACCGATGTCATACCCAATTTCCACCTCTGCTTCATGCAGTACATGTGCGTTCTGACAAGAGCTTCTACATCAGGATTTTGACTCTCGTCTTCATCAGAAAATTAGTCGTCAAATTCACTTTTTGACGGATCTGTAGCGAGTTGTGCAGCCATTGCCCGTTGCATGCTGAGACTATCGTACTGGTGATGACATCACACAGATGACCGAATGACCACGGAGTTTTTCTGGACCTTTCAGAGGCGATATCTGCCAGGTCTGATTTTTATTGTTTGTTTGTCTTTTTTAAACTTTAATACCTCAAAAAATTATTAGAATAAAAAACCACGTTCAGATCTTTGTTTATTACTTCAAAATTCATATCACATCACATTGAATTTATTTTTTTGGGATTCTGTGGACTTTTACGATTTGAGGGGAATAACAAAGGCCCTGCAGTGTTTGTTTGTGCATGACAGGTTTGTAGTTATCACTTAAATTGGGCTGCTTGTATTAATCACCCAATTTGTATACAGTCTGCATGTTATGGAGAAGAAGAAAATGTTATTTAATTCAAAAATGCATTCTCCATGCAAAGTCGGTGACGTTATTACTATTCCCAGTTTTAATTACTCTCCTTCCGAACTGTGTCTGAAAACCCCGTGGGGTGTTGCAGGTTACAGCTGAGAAGCTTTATTTGCAAAGTCTCTTAACAAGGATACCAGGGCCTCGTTGAATAAATAAATTATGCGATTAAGCATTTGCTCAGCAAATAGGGGGCCCAACTATAAAATGCTAGGATTTGGTTTTGGAAGTCCACTCTTTTTTAACCTTTACTGCAGCAACCGCATGACCTTTATATATTCTTGTAATTTATGTCCAAGCTCGTCCATGAGTGTTTGGCTGATGAAGAACTATTCTTTGCTCACCGACAAGAAATCTATCATCCATAGCTCTTATGGTCTGATGTGAATCAAAGTCTACTTTGAGTGTGAGTACAATGGTATAGTGAGTTATCTATATATTACGTATCCAAAATGAGGACTTTTCGACTGTCATCTAGTTTATGAGGAGTAATTGAGTAAAGACCTGCTATTGTGAACAAACTTTTTAGCAAATACGTTTGTCCCCCCCCCCCCCCCCCTTGAGTTTAAAGTTACCCCATGGTTGGGTTACCCCACGTTGAACAGTAGACAAATCTTGTAACTTTCAAAGTTGCCTTATTACTAGTGTTACTTTGAACAATTATTTTTTTAAGCGTATTGACCACACTTGATCAAACACAAATCCTTTTGACTCTGACAACAAATAAACGCATGTGCGTCTTCCGGATAAAAATTGGACCGATGTTAAACCAAACCAACAAACTCAACTCCCGTGACCCGTCCCTTCCCCATCAACTTCAGATGAAGATGACGTGCGATCGGAGCTATTTGAAGCAACAAGGGAAGATCCGAGAAATCATTCAACAAGGGAAGCCAATCAGCCTTACCTCCCACAGCTGTTCCCATTTGGGTTTAAAGATTCACTTTTCACAAAATAATCTATAGATCAAGCCCTTCAATCTGCGAACGATGAAAGGTGGAGGAGGTAACACCTCTGCAAGGGTCCTCAATCAAGGAAAAATCTGCCCTCCTCCTGTAAGAGATTTCTCTCTACACAAACGCTTCCACTCCTTCCATTCAGAAAATAAATAGCACCGCAAAGCGGGCATAACCGCTCAGCCCATGCATGGTGGAAACCAATTTCAAGATGGCTGCCGTGGCGGCCATATTGAAAATCACAGCGCTCCCATTTTCGAAAGGAGCCTTCCTCTACTCAACCCCAACACACACTGCAAAAATGGATTTAATCGGACAAGCCGTTCTGCTTGAAATTGACGGAAACCAATTTCAAGATGGCTGCCATGGCGGCCATATTGAAAATCGCAGCGCACCCATGAACCTTCCTCTACTCAACCCCAACACACACTGCAAACATGGATTTAATCGGACTTGCCGTTCTGCTCGAAATTGATGGAAACCAATTTCAAGATGGCTACCGTGGCGGCCATATTGAAAATCACAGCGCGCCAATTTTCGAAAGGAACCTTCCTCTACCCAACCCCAACACACACTGCAAAAATGAATTTAATCGGACAAGCCATTCTGCTCGAAATTGACGGAAACCAATTTCAAGATGGCTGCCGTGGCGGCCATATTGAAAATCGTAGCGCGCCCATTTTCGAAAGGAACCTTCCTCCACTCAACCCCAACACACACGGCAAAAATGGATTTAATCTGACAAGCCGTTCTGCTCGAAATTGACGGAAACCAAAAGTTGACGAATGCCCGAACGCCCGGACGCCCGCCCAGACGACGCCCGTGACGACAATACCCCTGAGCCCAAATTGGGCTGAGGGGTGAAAACTTAACATAAGAAAACTTTTGTGCCAATTATCTACAGCATCCGTGGCCTCGCTCAAGAATACTCCTTAAACCCCTACCTGGTTATCACAACCTGAAAATGTCAGATGTACCTTAAGCACATTAAAGCCCTTTCCCAAAAGCAAAATACTAATTTCAAAATAACTATGAAGGCCCGACGCTTTGGAGAACACCTTGCAGCACTGAACTGCACTCCATAATGACCAGTCATTCCTCGTGAAAATAATGAAAATAACAAGATGGTCCATATACACCAAGGACGGCATATTATGACCCGCCATCGCTGAATCCTAAAACCCTCCACTCTATCTTGCAGTGCATAGATCAGAGGAATAGGTGCCAGAACAAAGAACAAGGGAGACAAAGGACAACCTTGTCGAACCCTCTTTCGATATTAACTGCAGCTACCATTCTATTAATTAATAACACCTCCCATAAATACTCCTGTGAGATGCTATCGAAAGCCTTCACTAAATCCAAACTCAGGAGTGCAAGATCCGCCTTTCTGCTGTTTGCCAAAGACAGGGCATCTCTAACACAAACCAAGACATTGGAAGCTCCCCATGCCCTTGATACCATACCCTTGGTGCTCGGACAAAACACTGTTGGCTTCCTCCTCCTGCACAAGCTTTAAAAACAGTTGTGGTGATCTTGCAATCCGAATTCAGAGACATCGGTTTCCAATTTTTTATATCCTTCAAATCCCCTTCCTTTGGGAGCATCACCAACAATGATTCATACCATAACGGTGGCACGCTACCAGAGTTCCAGATAGCACTACAAACTTTCGAAAGGGGGCTTTTAATTTCTGGTAAAACCTCCTTGTAAACTACGTTTGGAATGCTATCCTTCCCGAGTGTTTTCCCCTTTTTAAGGCCTTAATACATTGTTCTAACTCGGGTGTAAATGTATAATTTTCCTTCCCACCATTCACAATGTTACATTGCAGTACAATGTTACAGAAGATCTTCCCTGTCCATTGCAGACGCCTCCTGCTTCCTATACAAATATGTGAAGAAATCCCCCAATCTACCCATCGACTACCACAGGGTCAGCCTGAAAGCAGCCCACACTATCACACAGGCATGATGGCAACACATGTTTTGCCAACTTACGGTAAAGGAGTGGAACACCGTTCATGGTTTCCTGCGGAAGCCAAAGTGCTTCTCAAAAAATGCAGTCTTCCTGTTTCCGATAATATGCAGCAATGCTGCTTTTAATTGATGAAATTTCATTCCACACATCAAATCCATTCGACTGTAGGGCATACAGTCATTGAAGCCTCCAGAACAACCAGACAAACTACTGTCTCTCCCTTCGTATCTTGGTCCTCCCCAAACTTTGTAAATAAAAAAGTTGTCCAGTTGGGACCGCGCAGAATTCCCATGACCTATCCACGTATGGCCAGAGATAATCATATGCAACGCGCGAAAGAATCCCGAAGGTCAAACGAGCTAAACACCTCCACCCCTCAACACCTCAACACCTCCACCCCTCAACACCTCCACCCCTCAACACCTCCACTCCTCAACACCTCCACCCCTCAACACCTCCACCCCTCAACACCTCGATCACTCTTGGTAATGGACCCATAGGGAGCGGTTCCTTCTAGTGTTCAATAAATCCATGGCAGCTTATTGGAAAAGAGAATGCCAATACCATCATTCCTCTTTTTATTACTCCCAGAAAAATGAAAAGGTCCCAACCACACTTTAGGAAATGATGGATAACTCATCGGAGCTGATTTTAAAAAACACTTCTGTAAAAAGGCTGCATCAAAACAGCATATGTTGATTTCCTTGAAAATCGCATCCCTCCTCTCCAGATGAAGAATTCTCCAGGCATTAACTGACAAGATCTTCAAGTGCGTCATCCGAAACACTGTTCAAGGGTGATCCCTTTCTCAATTTATTACTGTCTTATTGTTTTTCCAATCCTTCCCCTCACCTCTTTCTCCTCCACTTCGCATATTGAAAGACACCAACCTCTTTAGGCCTTCTATTCAACTCCACGTCCAACTCTATATTCATATTCCCTTCGCATGGAGCACCTAAACTACCTACACATAAGCTACCTTCCTATGCATGGAGTTACCGACTTTTGTTTCGAGATCATATCCAAGCACCCATGCCTTCGATGCTACTCCAGTCCACGCCCCCCTCAACATTCTTTGAAATTACTATATTTCATATCTGACACTTGCCACAAGCTCTGAGGCGTGAGCTATACAACCTACCTCTCCAACCACACCACTCTTGGTAATATACTGTTGTATTTGTAGGGGGTAGGCAGTGATTACTTTAGACCAGGTAGATTTGCATAGATTAGTGTGCTCCGACTAGCGCGAAGAAGAAGAAGCACCTCAATGTACTATAAGTAGAGACTTTGTATTAGACCGGACTGTCAGGTTAAGTTTGTATCTTCGTCCCCATTACGAGGAGTGGGGTATGTTAATTAGCTCGGGGATTATGGGTAATTATCCCTTGTACGTCGTTACCTCTGTAATTTATTTCCTATGTCCCTTTTGGCACCACACCACAGACACGTATCCAGAATCCCACATTTAAACGCCCTAATAAAAACAACGGAAGCCAGGACATTGAGCGCTGCCGCTGACAACTCTGACTTTGGAGGCACACATAGGTTGGGCAGGCTGAGGTCACGCCCCGAGGAGCCGTGATTGGATGGGGTTTTGATTGACGGGAAGGACTGGTAAGAAGCACACGCTGATTGGTGAAGCATGACAGATGACATCAGAGCAGCGTGTACAAAGTAGTTGGAGCGGCGGACATTTTCCCTTCTCGTTCTGGATGTCAAAGTGGATGGTTGTGCTTGCTCTCTGCATGGGGAGGCTTCATCGTGAACGGCCGCATTCCAAGACTTTGCTGGTGGTCATGATGAGGCGGAAGAGCCGCGGACGGAGAGCTGCAGTTTTCCAGGCTGGAACGACGCGTGGACGAGTGCTGCTTGCCGCTGCAGCGTGACGAGGCCAGGGGTGAGCGAGACACCCAGTGAGGTCTGCTTCACGCCAACGAGCGCATTTTGCACGCAACAACGCCAAGACCTAGGACTGTCTTTGGGGATTCCTGGCGAGACGCACCGATTGAGTTGAGTTAGGTGTACACAGCCGCATATTTATTTACAGTTATTTTATCCTTCCCTTCTGTCTGTTTTCAAGTTTGTTTTTTTGGGGATGTTCCGTTTAGGAATTCAGTTTATTGCGCATTTTCTTTGTACCGGCATTTATTTAAATAAACCTGTTGTTTTTGGACATTTTAAATTCGTTTTCGTTTGTTATTTTTGCAGGTTTGAGGCCTGCTGGTAGGATCCGTGAAGGTAAGTGCTCCATTCGCCCCATCCCTCTTGCTTCCCCACGGGTATTCTCCACGATTTGACTGAACGCTTCAGAGTTAAAGCTCGTTAGGCCTTCAGTGCTACCCTAATCACCAACGGTAGTCACGCGACAATACCTCCCTCCCCCCCCCCCCCCCCCTTCCATGCCCAACCTCGCTTCTCTCCATCTTGTCTTATCAACTTTTTCTCATTTCTCTCCATCACCCTCGATCAGGACACCTGAGCCCAAAGGATTTTCAACCCTTAAAGGCACCCTAAATGCCGGATGAGGTTCAGCCTTAGCTTTAGAACCCATGGCTGGGGTAACATGCGAGACCTTAAGTGAAACAGATAAAACAGCACCTGAGGTTGTCGCTTCACAATCACTAAATATCCCCAACCCCCCACTTGATGGACCCTTAGCAGTAGGGAAGTCTCTTCCACTTGCAGAACTCTGAAGAAACTCGTGCATTTTTGGTTCACGAGTTATCAAACAGTGACCACTATATTCGTCATGGATGTGCGTCTGTCTGTCTGTCCACAGCATAACTACCCAATGATATCATCCGATCTTGAAGAAACATGGGTGGGAGGTTGATATCATGATCTGGTTGTGTCCTGCCTAGTGTGGGCGTATTGCGCCCATTGTGGGCGGAGCCACGCCCAAAAAAGATGTCTTTTTAGGGGGTACTCGAGTTCAAGCTACATCTTCTCTGAGGGAGTTGGTGGAATCCGACAGGGGTTTCGGTATTTGGTTAGGCCAATGACATGTGTCTAGCCCCACGGAGCTCGAGTTTTCATTTTCGCCCCAAGGTCAAGGTCACAAGGTCACAAAATTTAGAAAAGTCGATTTTTGATGGTTTTATTACATTGTTCGCTTCCTGATAGGGTGAAATGTCATACATGATCTTATATTATCACATACATCATGAAATACAAGTTTTCAAACAAATTTCAGAATCTTCGACCTTTGACCTTTGAAGGTCACAAAGGACAAATTTTCAAATTTGTTGGAATCGAACCGAATTTTCGGTATTGTGTAGCTAACTAGCCTCATAACTGATTATACATTATTTTATATCTCAATGCAAGGTCAGTAACCTTCGTTTTGACATTTCCAGGCCAGCACCACACACAATTACGTACAGCTGGCTCTTAACCACGTGTGCACGCAGCGCATTGGAGACCTTTGTAAATAGGCATGTACACCGCATGTCGGGGGCCGACACCTGCGACGTGGGCCCCCGATCCCCCAGTCCTGGCCTGTTTCGGTTATAGTCCGTCCTTTGTCATTGAATACCGCTCGCTCGTGAACCATCGTCGTCTCCTGACTTGTTTTAATTATATTAACATAGGACTCGGGACAAAAATGTTAGAGGTGCGTCAAGCTACCGCAAAGATTACATTTCAGACGATGTGCACACGCATTCTCCAGATACTCATAGGAACCACACCAAAACACTTTGGACAATGTATAAATCTACGAAATGTCCCGATGTTGATTTTGCCTGGAAGATGCTTCAAACAACCAGGTGACGTATAATCAACTTATAATTGCTGACAATTGTCACATTTAAAATCCGTTTACGTTTGAGTTATTTTTTGCAGGTTTGAGGACTGCCTGTGGGATCCGTGAAGGTAAGCGCTCTGTTCTCCCCCTCCCTCCCTCTTGCACCACCTTGCTCCAGTTTTGATGCCGTCAGCATCTAGCGCATCCACCACCGGACAGCGCAACTTCCAAAAGTGACTCAACCATGTGATAATATTGTAGCGGTTACCGCTGGATGCACACAATCGCCTTGCACCAGCCAGAACACGGCCAGACGCGCCTCTCCCGGGCATGCCCGGACTCACTGTTCCCGGGCACGCCCGAACCTCCCGGGCACGCCCGGTCTCGTCTTTCCCGGGCATGCCCGCTCTCGCCTTTCCAGGGCTCGCCCAGAGCGTCCGGGCATGCCCGCTATCGCCTTTTCAGGGCTCGCCCAGAGCGTCCTGGCATGCCCGCTATCGCCTTTCCAGGGCTCGCCCAGAGCGTCCGGGCATGCCCGCTATCGCCTTTCCAGGGCTCGCCCAGAGCGCCCGGGCACGCCCAGCCTCGACTTGCCAGGCCGCAGCCAAACACGCCCGGGCAGGTCCAGACTCGCCTTTCCAAGGCTCGCCCTTGACACCCGGGCATGCCCGGTATAGCTTTTGCCGGGCAAACTTCCCGACGTAAATGTGTATATATATTGCTGCCCGATAAATGGGCTTGTCAGAATACCTGAGCTGTTTTGTTTCAATAAAGCAACTCAGACGAATTCCGTCTTTGGTCGCGTCAATTCTTTCGACTCGCGTTGGAGCGCAGTTCCTTCATTGGTGACCTACCGACATGGATACGGCAGTGACGCTTAAACTGCCTACCTTCTGGGAGGCTCACGCGGCTGTTTGGTTCGCTCAGGCGGACTCTCAGTTCGCCCTGCGAGGCATCACCGCGGACGACACCCGCTTCCACCATGTTGTGGCGGCACTCGGTTCCGCCACCGCGGCCCGCGCCTTGAGCCTCCTCGAGCACCCGCCGGCTGCTGACAAATACGATGCGCTGAAGACACTCCTCCTCGACGCTTTCGCCCTCTCACCGGCAGCACGCGCACGGCGCCTGCTCGCTCTGCCCGAGCTCGGCGACACGCGCCTGTCAGAGCGCATGGACTATATGCTCTCGTTGCTCGGTGAGCACTCTCCGGATTTTCTGTTCCGCGAGCTGTTCCTTCGCCAGCTGCCTCCTCGTGCCAAAGCCGGGGGGGTGGATGGCACCCGTGTGGTGACTACCGCCGTCTCAACGACGCTACCACCCCCGACAGGTACCCGATCCCGCATATTCAGGACTTTTCCGCCCGTTTGGCGGGACGGGTCATCTTTTCGAAAATTGACCTGATACGGGGCTACCACCAGGTACCTGTCCGGGCGGCCGACGTCCCGAAAACGGCCGTCATCATGCCGTTCGGCCTGTTCGAATTTTTGCGGATGCCGTTTGGCCTCAAGAACGCGGCCCAGGCGTTCCAGCGCTTGATGGACGGCGTGCTGCGCGACCTGCCATTTCTTTTCGTCTATCTGGACGATATCCTCGTCGCCAGCACGTCTCGCGCCGAGCACCTCCTCCACCTCCGAACACTGTTCGGTCGCCTCAGCGAGCACGGCTTAATTGTCAACCCGGTCAAATGCCACTTCGGCGCGACGACCGTTGACTTTTTGGGCCACCGCATCACCAAGACCGGGGCCGTGCCACTGCCGACCAAGGTCGAGGCCATCACCACGTTCCCGCGTCCCCGTTCCATCAAGGCCCTCCAAGAGTTCCTCGGCATGGTGAATTTTTATCACCGATTCGTGCCCCGCGCTGCTCAGCTCATGTGGCCCCTTTACGAGGCCCTCCAGGGCAAGCCGGCCAAGCATGACATTGTTTGGTCCGCGGCCATGGACGCGGTCTTCGCCAGCGCCAAACGGGCCCTCGCCGACGCAACGCTGCTGGCTCACCCGGTGCTCAACGCGCCCATCGCCCTCACTATGGACGCCTCCAACTACGCGGTGGGCGCCGTCCATGAGCAATGGGTGGACGGGGTTTGGCAGCCACTCGCTTTTTTCAGCCGGCAACTCCGGCCGAACGAGTTAAACTACAGCACGTTCGACCGCGAGCTGCTCGGGCTATTCCTGGCCGTTCGCCATTTCCGACACCTCCTGGAGGGCCGCCCGTTCACGGCTTTCGTCGACCACAAGCCGTTGGTCTACGCAATGGCTAAGGTCACGGAGCCGTGGTCGGCCTGCCAGCAGCGCCACCTCTCCGCCGTGTCGGAGTTCACCATGGACATCCGGCACGTTGCCGGCAAAGACAACGCCGTGGCCGACTGTCTTTCTCGGGCCAGCGCGAACGCGGTCCACCTCGGCGTGGACTTCGCGCCCCTGGCGGCCGACCAGACCACCGACGCCTCGGTGCAGGCACTCCGTGCGGCAGACACGGGCCTCCGCCTGGCCAACATTCCCTTCGCGGGCACCGTCCTGCTCTGCGACGTCTCCCAGGGCCAGCCTCGCCCCATCGTGCCCGTTTCCTGGCAGCGCCGCATCTTTGCCTCCATCCACGGCCTTTCTCACCCGGGCCGGAAAGCTTCTCAGAAGCTGGTGTCGGCGCATTTCGTCTGGCACGGCCTTCGACGAAACATCCGCGACTGGGCCAATGCCTGCACGGCCTGCCAGCGGGTCAAGGTCCACCGCCACACCCAGGCCCCGCTGGCACCTTTCGCCGTGCCTGAACGGCGTTTCGACCACGTCCACGTGGACCTGGTGGGTCACCTGCCCCCCTCGCGGGGGTTCACCCACCTGCTCACCATGGTGGACAGGACCACCAGGTGGCCGGAGGCCGTGCCCCTCGCCTCCACCACCACCGCCGACGTGACGCAGGCGTTCATCGCCACCTGGGTCGCGCGCTTCGGCGCACCAGTGGACATCTCGTCCGACCGCGGCCCACAGTTCACGTCTGAGCTTTGGGGCGCGGTCGCCCGTTCGTTGGGGGTCACGCTGCACCGCACCACGGCCTACCACCCCCAAGCCAACGGGTTGTGCGAGCGGTTTCACCGCTCCATGAAGGCCGCACTCATGGCCGGCCTTCAGGACGACGGTTGGGCCGACCGGCTGCCGTGGGTCCTTTTGGGCCTTCGCACGGCCCCCAAGGAAGACCTCCAGGCGTCCGCCGCCGAGCTCGTCTACGGCCAGCCGCTCCGCGTCCCGGGCGAATTCGTGCCCGACGCTACCAGTCCCTGGTCCGCCACTCGCCAGCGCTCGGACCTCCAGGAGGCCGCCTGACGATTTGCCCCCGTGCCGACGTCCCGCCATGGTGGCCCCCAGTCCTACGTCCCCCCCGGCGCTTCGCACAGCAGAGTACGTCTTTGTGCGTCATGACGCGCACCAGGGGCCACTCCGGCCGCCGTACGACGGGCCCTTCCGGGTCCTGCGACGGGGCGACAAGTCTTTCATCGTCGACTTCGGCGGCCGGCCGGACCGGATTTCTGTGGACCGCCTCAAACCGGCGCACATGGACGTCGACCGACCACCACGGTTGGCCCTTCCTCTGCGGCGAGGCCGCCCCCCGTCCACAGTTCCCCCCGCTCGACCACCCACCACCACGTCGGACCCCTCCCCACGACCCTCCAGGGGTCACTTCCGCCAGGTCATCCGGACCCCCCTTAAATTGACCCTGCCGGTGCAGGTCGATTATGGAGGGGCGTGTGTAGCGGTTACCGCTGGATGCACACAATCGCCTTGCACCGGCCAGAACACGGCCAGACGCGCCTCTCCCGGGCATGCCCGGACTCACTGTTCCCGGGCACGCCCGAACCTCCCGGGCACGCCCGGTCTCGTCTTTCCCGGGCATGCCCGCTCTCGCCTTTCCAGGGCTCGCCCAGAGCGTCCGGGCATGCCCGCTATCGCCTTTTCAGGGCTCGCCCAGAGCGTCCGGGCATGCCCGCTATCGCCTTTCCAGGGCTCGCCCAGAGCGTCCGGGCATGCCCGCTATCGCCTTTCCAGGGCTCGCCCAGAGCGCCCGGGCACGCCCAGCCTCGACTTGCCAGGCCGCAACCAAACACGCCCGGGCAGGTCCAAACTCGCCTTTCCAAGGCTCGCCCTTGACACCCGGGCATGCCCCGTATAGCTTTTGCCGGGCAAACTTCCCGACGTAAATGTGTATATATATTGCTGCCCGATAAACGGGCTTGTCAGAATACCTGAGCTGTTTTGTTTCAATAAAGCAACTCGGACGAATTCCGTCTTTGGTCGCGTCAATTCTTTCGACTCGCGTTGGAGCGCAGTTCCTTCAATATCTTTGTTTTTCACGATCTCACAGTACATTTGAATCGTAATACTCACCTTTATTTCTGAAAGCCCCTTTCTGAAAATGCCACAGCTGAAAGATGATTCAGTGGTTGTGTATTCTTCCTCTTCTCCTAATTCTCCAAAAATTCGAGCACTCAAGGGTAGTTAATGAAAATAATTTTGAATACCTTTCAAAGCCAAAATTCCCCCAAAAAAACAATGCTCCATGAACGACGAGTTAGCAATATGAGTGATGATCAATTGTAAAATCCTCACACAGCGTTCCGACGCCGCACCTGTGTCGTTCCTGCAATGATCCCACAGCCGCAATCCTCCCACGCTGGTTCGGTGCACTCACAGAGATGGAGTGTGTAGAAGCTGGCGAAGCGCCAGCATCAGTTTTCAAAGGAAACAGGGGAGGCACAGACCCACTGACAGAAGATGATGATGGTCACCAAACTGAATCCAGGGTGGGAGCTGGAAGATCCATAATATATGCCACGTGTTCCTCCAACATCTTATCATCTTCCGAGTGTTCCAAAAGCAAAGAATCACCTTCATTCAAGTTAGCATCAGCGGCACCCACAGTAGTCACCACAGCGCTGGCAGACCTCACAGCACCAGCAACAGTATTCGTACCAGTATCATCAGCAGTAGGAGTAGTAGTAGTAGTCTCAGCAGCATCAGCCACAGAAGCAACACCCAAAACAGCACCATCATACTCCTCCTCACAATATTCCGAAGAAACCATCAAAGGTAAAGGCACGGTATTTTCCCAAATACCCACCATGATGGGATAAACTCAGGTCCAGACACGTCCCTCAAAATGGCTGGCCCTTGTCAGCTTGGAGCAGGAGCTCCTCCCTGGAGTGAACTGGTCAAGCCTTACAAGACATCAAGTTGAAATAAGACCCTATTACTGTAGTGGGTACCAGGAAGCAAGTACCACATCAGCTATTGCTGCATGCATGCATGCATCCTGACCAACAGGAAATGCTTGCCATACATTTATCTGTCTGTGGTACCAATACCCAAAACAGTTCTGGGAGCACCCAGGTGTAATTTAAATTTTGAAAGGCTCTTCCAGATAAACAGTTGCATAGGCTTTGCCTATTGGTCATGAGATTGATTAGTAGAGCTAAAGACCCCAACATCTCTGCTAGATTTTAACTATCAATTTTATAGTATTACCAACGTATAATTGTTTGTCCATTCTCTATCATTAATGCTGAGCATCAGTGAAAGGAGCAGCAAGTCTTTGGTATGACTCTGCCGGTCTGGAACCGCCAACCTTCCAGACTCAGAATGGACACCCTAACCATTAAGACACCGGCTCTGGTAACCTTGTCTGCTCTGGCCAAGAAGGGACGTCCACAGCAGGCAAGGTACGGGATCTGCTGGATAACTCCGAGTTGGTGCGGCCTTCGTTTTTAGCCCCCGTTGGATTTAGTCCAAACCGGGGGCTTAAGGATTGTGGCTCATGCGTCCGTGTGTGCGCAGCAATATCTCAGATATTTATGGCCCAAATTTGTTCAAACTTGGCAAAAGGACAACACATATATACATATGTATACTGTACATATGCACATCATTTTATTATGAGATCAGATCCAATATGGCCAACTGGTGGCCATTTCGTTACCATTTGTGTGTTTACTTAAATGTGTCCCCAACCATTTCTCGGACATGCATGGTCCGATTTTTTTTTCAAACTTGGTACAAGCACAGTACATGATGGCATACATGTGCACCTCACTTTATTGTGCAATCTAACCAAATATGGCCGACTGGTAGATTGGCGGCCATTTTAGTTGAAAAAACCCAATATCAAACACGTCCTCAACCATTTCTCGGACATGCATTTACCGTTCTGGTTCAAACTTGACACACAGATAACAAATAATGGCTAACATAGGCACGTCATTTTTATTCGAGTTCACATCCAATATGGCGGACTGGCGGCCATTTTGTTACTTAAATGTGTCCCTGTAGTGACCCATGGGTCCCCCAAGCGAGACCAGCAGCAGAATCTCCTTGCTCCAGCCGGTGACGTCACCGGCGGACAACCTCGGCGCCGGGGTGGCTGGTCACGTGACCACCAAAGCGTGCGGTTATAATCCTTTGCACCTGTCGGTCACGTGACCACCGAAACACGCCTCGCCTGAGAGGCGTGGCTTTCGGTTTCGGTTATGCTTTCTGGTTTTGGATATATATGCAGCCCAATAAACGGGCTTTAGAGAGTTCCCGAGTTGGTTTTTACAATAAACATCTTCTCGGACGAGTTTGTGTCTTGCCCGTCACTTCGTCCGTCTCAAGCAAGAGCCCGGCTCGTCACTGGTGAACCCGACGTGATTTGAACACGCAACCTTCTGATTGCCCCCGCACGGATGCGGGGGCTGCGAACGGACACGGCAAGCGCGCCCTAGCCAGGGAAGCCACCTAGGCTGGTGACGCCGGCTTCTCCTGCACGGCTTCGGGCGCAGTTTCGACCGCGGTTTCGACATGCCGGAGTTTCGGTGATGGCCATGACTATGAGGTTCGCGCACCGCGCTCGGCTCCTCCTCTACGACCGGAGGAGGAACCTATTCCAAGACCCTCCGAAGGCACGGCTGCTTCGTCACCTTCGCGCGCACTGATGTTGGCGGAACGGCTGCTTCGTCACCTTCGCGCGCACTGACATTCGCGGCACGGCCGCTTCGTCACGTTCGCGCACCTACAACTACAACCGCAACTACTTCTCCGACCCTGCATCCTCGGGAGGCCCGCGAGGAACCTCGGCAGCCTCCCCCGAGGCCTGGACCAGCCCCTCGGTTGGCTCACCCGCTTTTCGCGTGCACTGCTCGAGCCTTCTCGGCACTGCAACCGCGAACTGCAACCTCGGGAGGCCCGCGAGGGACCTCGGCAGCCTCCCCCGAGGACTTGCCCGGCCCCTTGGCCACCCCCCGTCCTGCACCCCCTGTCCGACCACCCGCCACCACACCGGACCCCCCCTGCCTGCACCCCCTGTCCGACCACACCGGACCCCCCCCCCCCCCCTGGCCAGGGGTAGTTTCGGTCGGGTCATCCGGACCCCCCTCAGGTTGACCTTCCTGGATCAAGTCCATTCTGGGGGGGGGGCGTGTGTAGCGACCCATGGGTCCCCCAAGCGAGACCAGCAGCAGAATCTCCTTGCTCCAGCCGGTGACGTCACCGGCGGACAACCTCGGCGCCGGGGTGGCTGGTCACGTGACCACCAAAGCGTGCCGCGCGTGCGGTTATAATCCTTTGCACCTGTCGGTCACGTGACCACCGAAACACGCCTCGCCTGAGAGGCGTGGCTTTCGGTTTCGGTTATGCTTTCTGGTTTTGGATATACTAGGGCATGCCCGTACTATATCTATATCTAAAATTATATCCCCCCCCTCTATTTACATGAAATGGTTTGGTCCAAAGCGAACGGCTTGCGAGTGGTGACAATCCCCCCCCTCTATTTACATGCAATGGTTTGGTCCAAAGCGAACGGCTTCCGGAGTTTGGTAAAGAAATCGCCATCGCGTGCACAAACGCGCAGGAAAGCGAATGAATCGCAAATTCGTTTTTATTAGTTGTAAAACATAGTTTAACGCCAACATAGTTTGCAAACGTGAAATAAATGAATACGCTCTCAAATGTGCCATCCGAGGCAGAGTGTGCCCGCCACGTTCGGCACACGCGATCGTTCGCTGCTCTCTGATTGGTTGAATCGTTTTTTGGACATAGCTCGGTAAGTAATTGTCCGATTAATATGAAACCTTGAAAAGGCACATCCTCGGGTCCCCAGCAATATACCTGGCAAGTTAAAAGTATATCGGACCCGTGGTTGTCGAGAAACAGCGGTCACAGACAAACAAACGTACAGACGTACAGACGTACAGACAGAGATTACTGGAATTATAGATAGATATGCAGCCCGATAAACGGGCTTTAGAGAGTTCCCGAGTTGGTTTTTACAATAAACATCTTCTCGGACAAGTTTGTGTCTTGCCCGTCACTTCGTCCGTCTCAAGCAAGAGCCCGGCTCTTCATCCCCAACCATTTCTCAGAATGCATGTGTCGGCGTAAGGTGTAGCCATACGGAATTGTTCCCGTTGGCTGGTATATTTATTTTATTACATTTTCTTTGCTACTGTAGTTTAATGTCTAGCGATAGATTGTTGTGTGGTTTATGGTGATTTGTGCCATGAGGGTGATAAAATGTAAAATTAAGTTTAGTTGTTGGCCACCGGAAATCGAGAGCACGCTTCCGCCCTGACTACCGTGGTGAGAGCAGGGTTTTGGCGCGTTATCAGGCCCAGCCATTAACGTGGCGTGGATTCGCCGTTCACCCATGAAGACTGTTGGGTTCAGTTGTTATTCGGAGTTTGGACTCGAATGACACTAGGATTCTAGGACTCGTGTGAGCGGTAAGTGCGTCACTTTGTGTCGATTGATTCAGAGTTATTAAATTATCTAAGAGATCCGTGGGCTACAAGTAAAGGTGTTATTACTCTTCCGATTGATTTCATTTTTACCGGAACCTATGACGTGAACCGCATGTTCACTCTTAAAAAGGCACTCCTTTGTGTTCCTCATCGGCAAAGAAGGCGCCATTTTGGTTGTAGAGTTGGTGATCTGTGCGGCCTCGTGATGGTTGTATAATTACTTTAATCATATTGTGGAGGAATTGTCAAAGCAAACGATAGTAATTTATGGATGCAGCACGGAGACACATGTTTTAGCCACAATGACGAGGGTTAGATTATTGGCTCCACTAGTAAGGAGTTTTAGCCCTCCCTTACAATAAAAACAAACCGGAAAGACAAGCAGGAAGCGGCCGCGTACAACGCCGGCATGGGCATCAAACATCGTGCAAGGCAGGCAATAGCCACGCCCAGGGAACGTGTGATTGGAAGGGACAAAAAGCTTTCCCATGATTGGTGAAAGGAAGGTAAAGGAGCGGTGCACTGATTGGCCACCGACCGGTGACACCTCGGCCAATCAATGCGGAGGGCGCGAACATTCGGCCAATCAGTGCGGAAGGCGCAAAACGACTACTTAGAAGTCGGTCGCTGATTGGAGGGAAGAAGGGCAGGTGATGTTAGAAGGCGGGAAAGACCACGAATAAGCGAGGTTCTGGTTGGTAGAGGGAGAGAGCTGACGTGACTCGGTAGGTAACAAGACGACTGGCTCGTGGGCATTTTGCTCTCTGTGCTGGACTCTTGGAGATCTCTTGGCGCTCGGAGCTCTTGGCTGGCTTCTTCCCTGGTTTTCCTTCGCGCTCACTTCCCGGGGTTCTTCGTGCTTGGTGCTCTTGGTCTTGGTGCTCTTGAGGTTTGGTGCTTGGAGTGAGGCTGGTGCCTGTGTGCTAGCGGGGCCTACCTGGCGGCGTGCGCTAGACTAGCGGAGCGCGCGAACGAGGCGAACTGAGGCCTCCTTCCCGCCAAGCACGGAGCCGTGTCCGGACGCGAGCGTGGGGCCTGGACGACAGAGACAGATAAGACGCATTCACAAATACACAACAAACGTTTTATTTTATTGATTTCTCCTTTGTCCTGTTGTTAAGTCTGGTGTGGGGACGTCCCAACTTAGGATTTAGTTTCTTCCGTGGCATCCATTGTTCTCGGGTTCTGTATAATAAACCTGTTTATTTTTGTACATTTTATCCCGGATTCCCGTTTGAGTTCATTTCCTCCAGGATCAGAGCTGCCGTCGGATCGCTACAGGTAAGGGCTCGCCGCTTCTTCCTCTTCCTTCTTTCTTCCGTGCTTGCAGTCAAATCCGCAATTGATCGCCGCCTCGGAGTTAAAGCCCGTTTGGTCATCGAGCCCACGTTTGGTCGCGAGCCCACGGTATCAACCAGAGGATATTCACGCGATAGTATTACATGGCTATTATTGTTGATACACATGTTCGTGTATCAAAATATTTTGCTGACCAAAGAGGTTAATTGTTATTAATCATTATGTATCTGATTATTGTTCCTCTTGTATTTACAGCATGTTGCTGCCCCTTTTTACCCCCGCCAGAGGAGAAGGTATTGCATTTGTGTCTTTGTCTGTTTGTCCGCACAGAATAAATATGATTTTCTCTGCTATCGTTGGTCCGATCGACAGGAATTTTTCACCAGAGGTGCAACTCGACCTGTATAATTTTTTATGATAATTATGACGTCATATGTCACGTGGTTCGGCCGCCATCTTGGAAAAATCGTAAAATTTTGCACCTCTATATCTCCGAAAGTGCTGAACAGAAAAAATTGAGACATGGCTCATTGTAAAGAACTCTTCATGGGGAATAAAATATGTTAATGATGATGTCATAGGTGCCTCCATTATGAAGTCATAATTCGACATGTACAAAACGTCATTCGATCAACATAAAATTTCTTGGGCATAATCGAGGTATAAATTAGTTTAGAAAAAAAATAATGATGACGTTATCGGTCACGTGGTTCGGCCGCCATATTTGTTTTAACACAAAAGCCTTAAAAACAACTGAAAATACATCCTGGCGAGGGTTTGCAATCACTGATTGCTCTTTTTCTTGTTCTTATGTTGTTTTCCCTTCAAACTAAAACATTCATTAAACGATTGGAAGAAGACCTCGGGTTGGTGGGCAACTTATAGCGGCTACACATGGACCGATTTTGTTCAAACTTTGCACAAAGACAATACATGAGAGTATACATATGCAGAAGATTTTGTTTTCCAATCTGACCAAAGTAATATAAAGTATAATCTTGTAAATATAGGCTAGCCCTTTAACTTCATGTGTTTAGTGTTGGCTTAACGGTTAGGAGGCTGGCTTGGAATTCTCAGGTCCTGAGTTCAAATCCCGTTTGGTTGTTTAATTAACACCAGGTAGGGTTAACACAGCCTGTCCATCCTTCCGATGTCATCAAAATGAGTACCAGTTTACTGGGATGAATAATGCATTCAACGATCCTGTGTGGGAGTGGAGACCCGACCAGGATTGTGCCCACTAGCCAAGAAACTTCTTCAGGAGCCATATGCATCTGAAGATGCAGGTGTGGTCATCATCATCACCAACCTTTAGCTACATACAGCAAAATTACTAAAACAAGGGGGCTATGTCATTTTATGTCTCTTTTTCCTTGTTGCAGATGAAGTACCCTACATCATTTCTTGTCTAAATACATTTGGTATTGTAATGGACAGGTATTGCAATTAAGTTTTGATATTGATCTGCATGAGGATTATAATCTGGAGTGTGCACTGTATCAATAAACGATGTGTTTGAATTGAAAGTCACAGTGATATTGAAACTGCAATCAATTACAAACAGCCAACGAAGCATTTTGATCGGTCTTTGCAAATAGGAAAGCTGATAACCTTTAATGCATGTGGTTAGGCAAATGCATCAATCAGTATAACACAATGTAATCAACAGCATTTGTGAATCAACAAACGTGTGACATAGGCATATGGAAATGCATGTAGGATGCAAAGTTCATGTATGTGTGTATATATATATATATATATATATATATATATATATATATATATATATATATATATATATTGTTACGGACATGGCTTAAGATGTTATGATGGGCCGAGCGGAATGGCCGCCGTGTTCGCACAGTTTACCCGATTACCCCCAACTCACCCGATTCCACTCGAACGTTGGCCAAATCGCGCTACGCTAAATCAATGAAGGAAAGGACACAACGACTGGGATAAATGAAACGACGCAAGGGGTACAGTTCTCAAGACCTCCGGAGGAGGATATAATTAGTGGGGGAGAAAAGGGGTAGATTACAAGGCAATGAGGTAAAGACACAGAAGAGATAGGCACTTAGACACAATCTTATCTATCCCAGACAGACCACAGACAAACGGAACAAGACTGACTTACACAGGGATTGATGGCAGGGAAGGACAGGCAGTCGATAGCACAAGGTGCACCTTGGCTCAGGGGCAGAATCAAACACGGTCCGGTCCAGAGATGCGGGGAGGTATTGCAGCGCTCGGAGGTGGCGTCCTTCTCTCTCCCAGCTCAGGGCGCATCTGACGTCACCTCCCTCTTCCTGCGCATGCTCAGCGGGGAGTGACACGCCCTCGGCTCGTTGGCTCCGCCCCAGATGGGATCGGTCCGCCGCTTCTATTGGGTGCAGGGGTTACCGGGCTCCGCTCTTGACGAGGAGCTGACAGCGAGCCCCTACTTGGTAACCCCGTCGAGCACATGCTCGATGGCGGCTCGTTGGAAAGGCATGGTGCCCTCCCAACACCCCCCACCAACCAAGCCGGAGTGAGGACGCACACTCCCCGCGCCGCCGCCGCTGTTTTTTTTTGTATACAAGATCGAGGCTCGTGAAAGAGCGAACATTAATCACACAGAAAGACAAACCGACACATAAAACATATAACATCGGGAGCGGTAGACAAGATGGGGAGAGAGGGGGAAGGACACAAAACACAACATTTGAGAGCAGGGACCGAGAGACATGGAGACATCGAGAGATCTGAGAGAGGGCGAGGGCTTTGGGGGGGGGGGGGCATGGGAAGGGGGCGGTGGGAGAGGTATAAAACATATGGACACTGCCAGGACTTCCAGGAAAGAAGTTGGAATTTCAAACAAGGTGGATCTGGGGTGAATTAGCGGGGGTAGAAAAGATCAAGGTTTTGGATGGGGGAAGATAAGAGATGGTGGTGAACAGCTGTTTTAAAGACCTGGAGGGAGGAGTGGGATTGAAGGGAGTGAGGGAGTTTGTTCCAGAGGCGGGAGAAAAGAGGAATGAAAGAGTGAAGGTGAGCAGAGAGCCGAGATTTCGGCAGTTTAACCATCAGAGGGTTGCTGGCAGATCTTGTGCGACCTGTAGGAATATTTGGGGGACAGAGCACAGAGAGAGCTGGGGGTGCAAGGCCGGAGAGGAGTCGGTAGAAGACAGAAAGACCACCTACCTGCCTGCGGTGAGTGAGTGAAAGGCCCTCAGAGATAGCTTCATCGCGGGAGATTCCAATAATTCTGAAAGCTTTGGTTTCAACAGCGTGAAGCCGAGCTAGGTGTGAGGCAGGAGCACCGGCCCATAGGGGAGAACAGTATTCCATTGAGCTGCGGATGAAAGCCTTGTATGTGGTGAGGAGCTCAGGTGTGCCGAGGAAGGACTTCGCACGACGGAGGATGCCCAGTCGGCGACTGGCTTTGGAGGCCAGCTTGGAAATGTGGTTTTCCCAAGAAAGATCATGGCAGATAGTGAGACCCAAAATCTTGAGCGACAGAACTTCTTGGAGAGGATTGTTGAGAAAGTAGATGGGAGGGTTGTCCAGTCGATCTTTTCGGAGAGACATAGTAAGAGTGTGAGATTTGTCAGGATTGAAAGACATGTTCCACTTGTTTGACCAGTCTGTGATTTTGTCCAGGTCTTCAGAGAGTGAGGAGGCAGCAGACTGCCGATCTGAGGGAAGAGGAATGGAGCGGCAGAGAGTGGAGTCATCAGCAAAGAGATAGAGAGGATTTTCGAGAGAGTCAGAGAGATCATTGATGAAGACCAGAAAAAGCACGGGGCCCAGAACACTGCCTTGGGGAACTCCAGCCTGAACAGGAAGAGGAGATGAGAGAAACCCATTCAGGGCCACACGTTGACGACGACTAGAGAGGAAGTCTGCCAGCCATGCGTGGAGATTTCCATGGATACCAAAGGAGGAGAGTTTGGTGAGCAGAGCGGGGTGCCAGACCGTGTCGAAGGCACGTGATATGTCGAGGGAGACAGCTCTAATTTCCTGTTTGGCATTGAGGACCTCCATCCATTGTTGAGACAGCAGAAGCAGCATGTCCAGAGTAGAGTGACCTGGTCTGAAACCAAATTGATGATCAGAGATCAAGCCATTGGAGAAGAGGAAAGATTTCATATCCGAAGCAATGATGGATTCCATGACTTTGCTGATAATTGGGAGAAGGCTGATTGGTCTGTAGTTGCTAGGATCTGTTTTTGCACCTTTTTTGTGCAAAGCGGTGATGTTGGCTGATTTCCAAGCAGATGGCAGTTGACCTTGAGCAAAAGAGAGGGTGAAGAGAACAGAGAGAGGGTGAGATAGAGCAGCAGAGCAGGATTTTAGGACCCGTGGGCTGATGCCGTCGGGTCCAGTTGCAGAATCAGAGTCGAGGGTTGACAGAAACTTTTCCACCTTGTCAGGAGGAAAGGACACGGAGTCCAGGAGCAGCAGGGTACGACTGGGTATGGTGGGTACAGAGAGGGATGGGTTTGGGACACAAGATTTAGAGGCAAACACAGAGTTGAGGCATTCAGCTTTTTCACGTGCGGAGTCAGCTGTGTAGCCGTTTGAGGTAAGGGAGGGGATGGAGGGGGAACAAACACCAGAAACGGATTTGACCAGACGCCACCAGGATTTGGAAGAGGGAGACAGATAAGAGAGTTCGGTCTTGAGAACGGAGAGATATTGTTTCCTGGCTCTCCTGAGGGTGGACACACACTTGTTTCGGGCTTTGTGAAAGGAAATGAGATTTCCTTCCGTTGGATTTGCTTTCCAGGAGACGAAGGCAAGTTGTTTCTGGGCAACAGCCTCACCACAAGATTCCGTGTACCATGGACGGGAGGAAGGGTATGACAACTGAAGACGAGATGGGATAAATCTGTGCATGAGAGAGAGCAATTTACTTTGGAAGAATTCCCAGGATGAGTTG
>NC_136261.1:304155845-304210845 GCF_964187855.1 Myxine glutinosa
ACAAGGCTGCGAGCCTCTCAGAGTTAGGTAGACGGCTGTACCGCGAGGCGGGCGATCCTCACGGGTACAAGGCTACGTCGGTAAACTAAATTTTCCTAGGATGGGGAACAGGATGGGTAATAAGATTGTAAAGGCAGGTGAACCGCTTAGAAATACCCCAGCATTTTTCATGTTTCGGAGGTATGGCTATGATGCTGCGAGACCAGGGAAGTCATGGGTTGCGCTGACTAAGGATTTAGGTGAACCGTGGCCCGAAGGAGGGTCTTTTGCGCTGGAAAAATTGGACGCGTTGTATGAGGCATTAGAAAAGTTAGAACAGGCCACGAAACACTTCCCGCCTGACTATTGGAAAGTCTTTGGTTGGTGGAAGGAAGAAGCGATGAAGCGACACGCCAAGTCGAAACAGGCCAGCTTGGCCGGTGAGGTAACAAAACTCAAGGGTCTGAGGAAACAGGCGACTAAAATACAGGATGAAGCGATTAAAGAAATAGAGAGGCAGGCCAACGCGCGACTGATGTCGCTCGTTGAAAACCCAGACCCCGCGGTAGGGGAAGTAGTGACCAATCTACCCTCCCCAGCCCCAGACCTAAGCCCTGTCCCGGGGTTTCAGGCACCACCTATCCTTTCTGCGCCCCCGCCACCACCTCCCTGCAACCCCGCTACCATCGCGCCCCAGATACCCCAGAACCACCCGAGCCAGGGAAGATCGTTTGCACAACTCGGGGCTAACGGAATAGATGACGGGACCGACATCGCAGGGTTCCCGCCACCGATAGGACAGGATGGGTTATACCCCTCACTGGTAGGCTGTAATGGGAAAGAGACCTCACAAACTACCCCATTGGAATGTCAGGAAATAGAGGGAAGGAAAACATTGTGCCCCGTACAAATTATTGGAGTTAATGCTCAAGGTCAGGGGGTTCGAGAAAGGGTACCATGGAAAGAATCCTCTTTAACGGTAATGCGGGAAAGGATTCAACATTTGCTTATTGAGGATCCACGGCAGATAGTGCCAACCATGTCGAATTGGTTTTTAGCTGGCGAGTGCGACTATCGAGACATAACTCATATGGGAGTATCCGTGCTCCCACCCAAAGTATGGGAAAGGGCTAGACAAAGAGCACACTGGCCGCCGGTCAATCCAAGGGCAGCAGGAGCGGGCCAGATAACACTAGTGCAATGGGAGGCACTGAAGGTCCGGCTGCTGGATGCCATCGAGCTGGCGCTGTTGCCAGCAGGGGGTCCGGATTGGGGAAAAATCGGGGCCATAAAACAAAAACCAGGAGAACCAATTGGAGATTACCGAGAAAGGTTGGAAAAGGCCATCGCGCGCTGGGGAGGACTGGGTCCGATGCAGCTGGGAGGGCTACCCCAACCATTGGTAAATCAATATCTAATCGAGGGGCTTCGGCCGATATTAAAGAAACAGGTACAGTCCGTCCTCTTCGGCTGGAAGGGAATGACAACCAACGAATTATGCGACAAGCTGGAACAATGCCCGGGCTCCTCCTTAGAGGAGAAGAAGGATATTAAGGAGGAAATATTGCAAATGTTTGTCCAGGAGAAACGGGCTCAATTTAATCAAAATAAAAAGGGGGATCAGAGTCAGAACTACATACGCGAACAGTGCCAGAAGTGGGGGCCTGTCCGGGGTTATGAGGACCATGGGAGGAGCGGTTTGCCTTTCTATAGGGGCCAATTCCCCAACGGAGAGTGGATCCACCGCGAAGGTAACGACTGCGAAGGTTGTACTGCTGAGGACTTTGGACTAATTAATATGGACGAAATAAGACAGCAATGGACAATACCACCCCCTCTTCCCCCTCCTCCTCAAAACCCTCAAACTTGGACCGTAGAAGGGCCCCCTCCCCAAAATTGGTACCCACCAAGACCCCTTCTCCAAACCCCTGGACCACCCCCCAATAGTGGGATGCAGAATGGACCAAGGGGGAACTGGGCCCCGCCTCGGGGTCCGCCGCAATGGCAACCAGTAAACCAGTCACATTGGGGGCCGCCATAACGCCGGCTGGGCGGAAGGGGCGCTGTAGAGGGACGACCTATGCCCTCCGCACCACCGGTTCCGCAGGAACCGTGCTTTTATTGCAAGCAAATGGGACACTGGAGACGTGATTGCCCAAGTGCTCGTAAGGGGTTTTCGCCCCAATACAATAGGGGGGCCTATTGACGGGACGCTGGCGGGTCGCCCAAGGAGTGTCCTCTCTTGACCATGACACCGGCAGAGGAACCGACCTTGACGTTGGACGTGGAGGGAAGACAATTAGAATTTCTCGTCGATACGGGTGCGACTCGCAGCACAATTAACAAGGGGCAATTGCCCTCTTTGCGCCCCACGGCGAGGAACGTTCAAATACTGGGTGTTTCGGGCTTACCCCAAGCGCTTCCTATTTCGGAGGAAGTGCGAGTAACATGCGGCCCGCTGGAGGCTAAACATGCGTTCTTGATGACCACTACCACCCCGACAAATTTGTTGGGACGGGACTTGTTGTGCCGATTGGGCTGTCAAATCTCTTGTGCAGAGGAGGGAGTTTTCGTAGACGTCGCGGAATCTAAACGCGACTTGGTAATGACGGCATTGTCTCGGCCCGGCCCCACCGCATATTGGTGGCGCTTGGATGAAGGGGCTCTGGCTACTTGGACGCATATCATAGATAATGTGTGTTTGGACAGTTCAGTTCTGCGAGATTGGCTACAACTGCACCAAATTTCGATAAAAAACTTAAAGGATAATCCACCCCATTGCACTGCGTACTATGATGCAACGGGCGAGGACGAGAATTATCGAGAGAAGGTTAAGGAAAAGCTGGGCGAGCGCACGCCTCTACACTTATCACGGATATGGATCGGCCGTGAGGGAATAGGAATCGAGGCAGTCCTAACCTCGAGTCAGCGTGCGTTGACCCAATACCCCGAAGGAGCGGCCGCCCATGTTACCCTCACTACTGCCAAGGGGTGGCCGCCGGAAAGTGTAGGTTGGATGGTGGGGCGGTTACGAGAAGTTCCCTTACAAGGTTATCGGTGTAAGAGGGGCCGCTGGACTTTGAAACGGCTCCAAAATGGCGAAGGGTTCTCAATTGACTTCAAGACACAACGGAGGGATGGAGTGTTCGAAGTAGCAGAGTTGCCTCCTAAGGGCACCTATGTCATGAGGGCAGTGCTGACGGACCCGGGTGAGTCAGATTACCTCCTAGCGGAGGTGCCAGACAATTTATGGCCTAAGAGCGACGGTGAGGTTGGACGGATGCGAGACGCCAAACCTCTATTGATAGCAGTGCAGCCGGGGATGCGCTTGCCAAACGTAAAACAGTATAAGCTACGACCTGAGGCCGACGTAGGCATAGCACCAGTAATTCAATCCCTAGTGGAACAGAAAATTATCGTGGAAACTAACAGCCCATGTAATACACCAATTTTGCCAGTAAAAAAGCCGTCGAAGGACAAATGGAGGTTTGTACAGGATTTAAGGGAGGTGAACAAGGTGATACAGGGCATACACCCACTAGTTCCAAATGGAGAAACCCTCATGATGTCAATCCCGCCGGACGCCACATACTTCACAGTTATCGACCTTTGTTCTGCGTTTTTCTCTGTGCCCATCGCGGCTGAGTCACAATACTTGTTCGCTTTCACCCATAGGGGGCGCCAGTATACTTGGACTGTACTACCTCAGGGGTTTTCAGATAGCCCCACTCTGTTTTCTCGGGCGCTGCACCGCGACTTGGCGGATGTGGAATTGAAGGGAGGGTCAGTGTTGCTGCAATACGTTGACGATTTGTTGATTTGCTCCCCTTCAAAGGAGGCGTGCGAAATGGATTCCATGGCCCTATTAAAGGCCTTGGCGGCCAAAGGCCACAAAGTAGGCAGACCAAAACTTCAGTTTGTGCGGAAGGTTGTAACTTACTTGGGACACGCCATTTCGCACGGAAAACGAGAATTGGATGCTGGACGGGTGACCGCTATCATGGAGCTGCCTCGCCCTCGCTCGCAACGGCAAATGCTGCGCTTCCTAGGTATGACGGCATATTGCCGCACTTGGATACTTGATTTTGCGCTGCTGGCTAAGCCACTGTACGAGGCGACCAAATCAAACGCCCCGGACGAATTGGTATGGATGGATGAATTGAGGCGATGTTTCGAAGGGCTAAAAAACGCGTTGGTTACGGCACCGTCATTAGGACTCCCGGATTATGCGAAACCATTTACCCTTTACACTCACGCCGTGGGAGGTTTCGCCCAGTCAGTTTTGACACAGACCCATGGGGATAAGGAGCGGCCGGTAGCCTACTTTAGTAAAAAGTTAGACCCGGTCGAACGAGGGTTTCCGGTGTGCCTGCAAGCCGTGGCAGCGGCCAGGTACGCAGTAGAAAGAACAGCGGACATCGTCATGGGACACCCAGTAACGCTATGGGTACCGCATTGCGTCACTTCGCTGTTGCTACAACGAAGCACACAGCATTTGTCTAACACTAGATTAATGCAATACGAATCCGCACTGATCACTGCAGCCAACATCACGATCGAACGTTGCACGACACTCAACCCAGCCTCACTGATGCCCACCCCTGAGGAGGGCGAACCCCATGTGTGCGCCGACGTTGTGCAGCTAGTCTCCACGGTGCGATCGGATTTAAGGGACAATCCCTTAGAATACCCCGACTGTACATATTATGTCGATGGATCAGCTAGGCGCGCATGGGACGGGTCCCTGTTGTCTGGGTATGCCGTGTGCTCGGATAGCGAAACGGTGGAAAGCGGGCGTCTTCCACCTACATTTTCCGCACAGCAGGCGGAGCTATGCACCTTGACCAGAGCGTGCAGCTTGGCGGAAGGCCTTGCCGTCAACATTTACACAGATTCGGCCTACGCTCACGGCGTAGTCCACGATAAAGGGGCCATCTGGAAGATGAGAGGTTTTCTCACATCTGCCGGTTCAGTGATAAAAAATGGCGCGTTGGTAGAAGGGCTCCTCCGAAGCATTTTACTTCCCCGCGCTATCGCGGTAATTAAATGTCGTGGCCACCAAAGGGCGGACACTGACGTTGCCCGGGGCAATGCAAGGGCGGACGAGGCGGCAGGAAAGGCCGCCAACCAACAGATAGAACGCAACATGCCGATGGTGACACGAGCAAAGAAGACATCCGCACAGATTGCTGACATACCGACTGTGGGACCACCCGCCACACCAACTAAGGACGATATCATAAATTTGCAGAACGCTGCACCGACGGCCGAACACGAGGACTGGCTCAAGCGAGGGGCGATACGCCTCGGGCCAGGAGAAATATGGACCCTTGACGAGAAACCTATAGCACCCCAGGCTTTATTGCCTTGGCTGGCACGCATGGCTCATCAGAATGGTCATGTGTGCCAGAGGGGGGTGATGGGACAGATAAACTACACTTGGGCAGCGCCAGGACTGTCACGGATTGTATCCGAAGTGTGCCGATCGTGCGTGGTCTGCCAGCAACACAATAGAGGGGCGCCGCCGAGACATGCACATGACGGGGGACGGCCCCCGCCTAGTGGGCCGTTCGCAACTATCGAGTTCGATTTTACAGAACTGGAACCAAGCATGTCGTTTCGCTATGTGTTGGTAATCGTAGATACGTTCACCAAATGGGTCGAAGCTTACCCATGCGTCAAGTCCGATGCCCCGACAGTAGCGAAGCGCCTTGTGCGGGATTTTATGTGCAGATTTGGCATCCCCCAGATAATTTCGTCAGATCAAGGGGGCCATTTCACGGCACAGGTGGTCAAGGGCATCCTGAAGGCGTTGGGCGTTAAACAATCCTTCCATTGCGTTTACCACCCACAGTCATCGGGACTTGTGGAACGAACGAATAAGACTTTAAAGAATAAACTAGCGAAACTTTGCGCAGACACAGGCTTGAGGTGGCCAGAGGCTCTCCCGTTTGCGTTGATGAGCATCCGTTCCACCCCGGGTCGCACTACGGGCCTTTCCCCCCACGAAATATTAATGGGACGACCTATGAGCTTGCCCGTTTCAGCACCAACGGACATGTCCACCCTTGCTTTGCCAGTAATGGATGACATGCTTTTGAGATTTTGCATAGGCTTGTCCAATGTGGCACGCAGCATCCATGCTCGAGTACGAGAGGCGCTGCCAAAACCAATAGGCCACGCCATCCATGACTTCCAGGCCGGCGACTGGGTGCTCGTAAAGCACTTCACCCGCAAGGCTGCTTTGGAGCCACGGTGGAAGGGACCATTCCAGGTGCTACTGGTCACACCGACGGCAGTCTTCTGCGAGGGTAAACCTTCGTGGATCCACGCCACCCATTGTAAGTTGTCCATCCCCGCACCACAAGCCACACAAGACACTACACCCCACACAGCTGAAGACAATGCACCATCTAGGGCACCACAGTCTCCTAAGGGCGGCGATGACGGTCATGATGATGGGAATTCTGGGCAGCTGCCGCAAACCCCCTGCCAAAGATAGGCTCTTGCACTTTGAGCTATCGAGAAAGGACCTCCCCAAGTACCCAGGACCCGACAACTATTCAGCATTTCCCCTCTACCCCGTCAAGTATATAACGGCTCGCTGGGGAGACAAAATAGCGGTGAATTGCTGTAACTTGGAAACGAGCTTTAAGTGGTTATCTGTAAGATGGGTGGAAGCTATAGTGGTACACAATAAGACACCACAGGCACGCATGACAAGACCACGCCTAGTCCTGACTAAGGTTAGGAAAGTGGAAAATGGAACATACACTGGGGACATAAGTAGTCGATATGCCCCAGGATATCGATGGGGCAAGGGCATCGAAAATACTACCCTCTTAT
Source organism: Myxine glutinosa (assembly GCF_964187855.1). Classification (NCBI taxonomy): domain Eukaryota; kingdom Metazoa; phylum Chordata; class Myxini; order Myxiniformes; family Myxinidae; genus Myxine; species Myxine glutinosa. Next base: position 304,162,671 of record NC_136261.1, read on the forward strand.
TGCATTATACCCCCATTGGCCCGGATACAACAATGATTCTTGAATGTGGAATATGGCCCCCTCGCACATTAATCCCAAATGGAACTGAACCCTACGTCCGACCTAGTTGCGCCGCCTATGTCATTCAAACCCCGCCTGCCCAGGAAGTAAGAAGGAAGCCAGAGGAGAACACATACTGGAAGGTCGCACGGCATATGGCCACATTACAGAATAGGACACGGTGTTGGATGTGTATGCACCTTCCCCGCACCAGCACAGCAGGAATACCAATGGTAGTGTTACCCCTATCACTCAATGATTTGTGCTCGAAGCCACTAGACACCAAATGCCTTAGTACAACCCTGACAAGCCAAGGTTCTGACGGAACCGCGTGTAAACGAGTTTTCCAGTACTCGCCCCCCATCCAGTCCCGACACTTTGAGGAACGTCCGGCGCCGGTTTGGGTTAAGCCGGCTAAGGGGGCCGTCTGCTTAGAAGGAAAGGGCCAAATAATGGTAGGTAAATCCGTGTGTAGAGATACCCTCCTCGCTGACCCTAGGAAAGGGAAACACATGCTGTTAGTAAATGTTACAAGTTCGCCTTTACATAACCTCACACACCTCCAGTTGGCATGGGAAGGGGAAAACGGAACAAACACTATCCCAGACCTTCGCACTTGTATGACCACTCATTTAGTGGCTCCACACGGGACCATGTTTGTTTGCGGGAACAAAGCTTACCCGTATTTACCTGATAATTGGGGAGGAATTTGCTATTTAGGATCAGTTTTCCCAGAAATGGAAATGCGACAACACTTGCATAATACCCCTGCACTCATAAGGACACAACGAAGCACCTATTGGCATGACGACGGCACCACCACCTTACATGGCGCTGATTGGGAGAAGGCCGTTAGTTTCTTCTTCCCATGGGCTGGGACGGTCATGAGCAGTTACCGCATTGACAAAATTGCGTTAATCTTAGAAAGTGTGGCCAACGCCACCGCTACAGCACATGACGAAATGTTGGACACAGTTGTCCACCTGCGTACAATGGTTATGCAAAATAGGGTTGCGTTAGATATGCTATTGGCAGAACGAGGAGGGGTATGTGGGATAATTGAGGGTAGATGTTGTACTTTTATTCCTGATCCTTCACAGGGGGTCAGTGCTGCTATTATAAGGTTAAGGGAAAGTGCTCATATATTGACAAGGGATCGAATGGATCGGGAAGCTTCCCACCAGTGGCTTACTGACTGGTTCAAAGGGTGGACAGGTACGATAGTAAAGTGGGTATTGACCGCCTTGGCAATAGTCCTTGGAATCGTGGTCAGTTGTGTAATAATCAAGGCTTTAGTCCTTGCGTGTGTGAGAAAGTTTTCCACAGGATGGACACTGAAGACGACAACAGAAAAGGCCATGGTGATGATCGATAAGCTGATCGTGGGTCCAGATGACACACCGGCCGTCGACGTGACTGCAGACCGCGGATCCTGGAACGACGACCCGAACGAGTCACTGGGCCGCGACAATGAGATCTCCGCTTCCGAAGATTGTTCTTCCATTGTTGATATTGCCGATAATGATGTTGATTACACAGTTGCGGACCTCAGAGCATTTCAGGCTGCCAGGAGGCCGATTACTCTGGGCCCCAACATGTCGCATGCAGACGCCAACGAGTTCCTAAGGGACTCCTCTCGTTTTTTCTCGATGTGTAAGGCTATGACTGTTGCTGGCCGCCGACGCCGCAGGCCTACACCACCTGAGAATAATGTTACTGATGATGTTACCAATGATGATGTGGGCCACTTGCAAGGGTCCCCGACTGATGTTTATGTCTCAATGCAGGCCTTGCCTCTTTATGTTTCACGAGCTCACCTTTATGTCTCACAAGCTCACAGTGAGTCAAACGCCACTGACCCAGTCCGGGATTTGGACCCAACTGCAAACCCAAGCCCGGATGGAGAGGAACTCGAACGTGGAGATACTCTGAGTTCCGAATCTGATTGTTTTACGAATTCGTCCAGGGATAGCAGCGATGGAAGCAGCATCGCCTCGGACGATCTCGACTTTGACCCAAAGGAAGTTGCTCTCCCTCCTTTGGACCGTTATGCTTTGTTTTATGGCCATAGGTTTGAGCCACCTGATACTGATGATGTTGTGTCTTCCCCAGATCACCAGCATGTAAGAGACCTCATGAACATGAATATCGATTGAGCGCTGAAGATCTCCAAGGATTTCACCTGGGGAAGCCTGGGCGAGCTCCAGTCGGGGAGGAGTCCTGGCCGCACCTCTGTGGACCAAGGGTGGGTCGGGAGATCTTCCTGGGTGTGGACCCCGGCGGAACCAGAGGTCTTCGTTGTGGATTTGACGCGCTATTCGATCTTCATGCCTCTACGGTCTCACCTCATACACCCATCTACACCTGACTTACATCATACACCCACAAACACCCACTTACACCCACATACCCACGGATCATCCTGCTGAGTGCGATGTGTGGTACTTGGGTAGGACATGCTCACTGGGCTGCATCCGCGTGGTATGTTTAGTGAACCCTTTACACTGTCTATCTCACCTCTCTTGGAGGATTTTTCATGCCATTTGATCACCCTGCTTTTGCGGACTTATATTGCATACTCACATACAGACGCGAATCATCCTGCTGAGTGCTATGTGTGGTGCTTTGGGTACGGGACATGCTCACTGGCTGCCTTCGCGTGATATGTTGAATGACTTTCCTGATTGGTTTTGTTTCTGCTTTGTTTGAAATAAAGGCCTTTGATTGGCTCGTAGATAACTTTGTATCTTAGATCCAAAAGGGCGGTATGTAGGGAGCTATTATGCCCCTCCCCCTTTGTTAATTCATGCTGCTTTACCAATTACCAAGTATAACCAATTATATGTTTTGTTTTGACTGATTGCTGTACTCTTTTATAATACTTAGTCCTTTCTTGTGCATTGAGGATATGTAATATCCTAATAAGGAGTTCTGTGCTTGTGAGCTCTTGGCCTGTGTGGGCACAATCTCTTGTTCCCCTTCCTGGCCTTGGCTGCAGCTGCTATCTCTCTGCCTCCTTCATAAACTTTGCCAATATCCTGTGGGCTGACACATTTATGAGTGTCCCCTCCTTTTGTACTTTCCCAACCAAGGTTTCTATACAGAAAGTTGTAAACATGTTGCCACATATGGCTGACCATCTCCTTATCTGAGCTAACCTATGAGTGGCCTTGGATGAGCTTCCTCTAACTAACTGAACAACAGGATGGGACTATGGTGGGAGGGCCAATGAGCCCATTCTGTCTCTGTATCTTGTGAGCTAAAACCACACCCGATATTCCTTATATAAAGCAAGTTTTAATCGAATTATTTCAGAGCATCTTGTTGTAGTGTTGGTCATTTCATGTGAGCTTCCTGCGACACCCTGCTCCCCGCAAGCTTGTGTAAACGAGTTCTAATAAATATATCCGTTGCACCTTTCTCTGAGTCTTCTGAGTCCCAAGTTCTAAGTCCCAATCCGACATATATATGTATGTATATATATATGTATGTATATATATGTATGTGTATATATATGTATGTATATATATATATGTATGTATATATATGTATGTATATATATGTATGTATGTATATATATTTATGTATGTGTATATATATGTATGTATATATATATATGTATATATATATATATATATATGTATATATATATATATATATATGTATGTGTATATGTATATGTATGTATATATATGTATGTATATATATATGTATGTATATATATATGTATGTATATATATATGTATGTATATATATATGTATGTATATATATATGTATGTATATATATATGTATGTATATATATATGTATGTATATATATATGTATGTATGTATATATATGTATGTATGTATATATATATGTATGTATATATATATGTATGTATATATATATGTATGTATATATATATGTATGTATATATATATGTATGTATATATATATGTATGTATATATATATGTATGTATATATATATGTATGTATATATATATGTATGTATATATATATGTATGTATATATATATGTATGTATGTATATATGTATGTATGTATATATGTATGTATGTATATATATATGTATGTATGTATATATATATGTATGTATATATATATGTATGTATATATATATATATATGTATGTATATATATATATGTATATACAATGTACAAAAACCCGAATTGCATTGTACAAAAACCCGAATTTTGAAAGTCGCGCTATGGGAGATCAAGACGGCTGGGTTCCGGTAGAGGAGAGTGAGGCAGGGTCGATCCAGGACCAAATTGAGGGACATGAGGAGAGCGAAGCAGTGAGGGTGGCAGGTTCGCAAAATGGCGGCGCTAGGCATGGGGAAGAGGAGCGCGAACAACAGGTCGGCGCCGCGCAGGGGATTGCGGTAGCTGTACCCATGCCGCCGATGGACATGCAAGTCCTCATGGCGCAAATAGGGGCCCTGTTGGCCCAGAATAGCGAACAATTGGAACAAAGAATGGGCAAGCAATTAAGGGAGGACATGGGGGCCAATAGCCAATGGTTAGAACAAAGGATGGGGTCCAACAGCGAGAAATTGAGGGAGGACATGGGGGCCCAGATCGGAGGGTTAGGGAGTAGAATAGAGGGATTAGGAAACAAATTTGAGGGACTAGACAACAAATTTGAGGGATTAGACAATAGATTAGGGGAAATACAGGAGGGGTTAACGGGGGTAGAAAACAGAATGGCCGCTCAAGAGAATCAAATGGAAGGGATGAAAAAGGGGTTAGAGGGGTTAGAAAACAGTATGGAAGGCAAATTGAGGGACCAAGCGGAAAGGGAAGTTAAACAAATGGGGCAGCAGATAGAGGGGGTCAGAATGGGGGTAGAAACTAAATTGGATGCTCACAGGGAGGAAATGGAGCAGATGAGGGTGGCATCTGGGCAGGAGATGCAGGTGATGAAAGGGGAGATCAGAAGAGGTGTGAGTGAGGAGGTCGGAGGAGTGCGCGAGGAGGTGAGGAGCGCATGGAGAAGGAGGTGAGAAAGGGGACTGTAAAATTGCAAGGTGGTATAGAGGAGTTGACGCTGGGAGTAGAACAGCTGACAGTGGGACAAAAGGAGTTGGGGGACCAGGTAAAGAAGAACACAGCGGTAATAGAGGGTTTAAAATCGACACAGAAGGAGATGAAAAAGGACGTAGGGGTAATTAAAAAAGAGTGTCAGATGGTACGTGAGGGACTGACAACGAGGTTGGACGAGGTGACAGAGGTAATGGAGACGAAGGACCGGCAGGTGAGGACGCACATAGAAACGGTCAAGGTAGCCTTAGAGGACGAACTTGAGGAGACGCACCGGGAAATATAAGAGGTGAAGCAGAAATTAGAAGAAGTGGAAGAAGGGCTGAGCGAAATTAAGAAGCGACGGAGAGGGGATAAGAAAGAGATAAAAGAGGAAGTAAAAGAATTGGTCCAAAGTCTGTGTTCGGATCGTGATGATGTGCTCATTAACCGGATGAGGGATTCGCAGGTGATGGAGGAGAAGCGAAGAGAAAGAGGACCCGGTGTAAGTGGTGACCAATATGGTCGTGCGTATGATGCGCCAGGTGATTTAATGAGCTTGGGGGTCGAGATGGACCCGGGTGTTCGTGAGAGGCCGTTGGTGAAGTGTGCGACAGGTCTGGTGTGCGAAAAAGGAGGTGTGCGAGAAAGTCAGACTCTGGGGTGTGTGAGGAAAAAGTGCGTGCCATGGAGTGAGGGTGCTGTCGAGAGTGAGTCGGTCGTAGCGCGTGTGCGAGGGAGCACATGGAAGCGCGTAGTGAGGAGTGTTACAGAGGATGTAACAGAAGAATGCACGCCTGTGGTGAGTGTTACGGAAGAAGTAACGAAAGTGTGCACAAGAGGATGCGTGAGAAAGGTGTGTAACGGACAGGTTCATGAGGAAAGAGTGCGCTGTCGAGAGGAAGGGTGAGTGCGCTGTCAAGAGTGGTGGTGAGAGTAGTGAGAGTGACAAGGAGAGTGAGTTGGTTATGACAGGTGAGAGAGGATGTACACCTGGAATGGAAGGATGCACACCTGGAAGGGTAGAGCGTGTGTGGGAATGCACACTGGAATTGGTCGTGAGGCACGTGGTTGGGTGTGCCAGTGAGAACACACCTATGATTGTCACAGAGGAGGTGACCGAGAAGGGGGCGCGAAGAGGTGTGTTGGTGAGGTGTGCGAGCGACGAATGTGTGCCAAGGTGTTCGGTGGTCAGGTGTGTGACCAAGTCTGTGAGCGGAATGAGTGTACCTGGGTGTGTAAGAGAAGGTGCAATGACCAAGAGCAGGGAGACGGCTGGATGTATGAGCAAGAAAGGGGTAGCGTATGCGTGTAAGCATGCAGGTGAGGCATCGACGGTAACCGGGTTAGAGGTTAGAGCGACTTATAGCCGAATCGGGCCCTCGGTGCGTGCCGGGTTTCGCGTGCCGCGAGGACCAGCCGGGATCCGAACCACGGTGGGTTCGAAAGGACCGCCGTACGGGATCCACGCTGGGCCGCACTTGGAACGGCCGCGTCCGTGCTCCGCTAGGCGGAACGGGCAGCCCGATAGGAAGGGTCGTCATGGCGACCCCTTTTTGTTGAGCCGTTCCGGCAGGTCGAGATCGGGCCATGGGATGGCTCCGTGCCGAGGTGGTGCGTGGGATCTCGGCCCAGGTAAACCTCCTTCCCTGCACCGAGTGTCGGACGCATCCAGCTGCCGGCACCAAAGAACCCGCATTCATTGCTCGGCTGTACGAAGCCGAGCTTTAGAAGTGAATTGGCGCACCGAGAGGATCTAGTAAGTAGACGGGTGATGAGGTTAGTGTTTTGGACCCAAAATTAGAAAAAGGCAAAATTTGATGATTGGCAGATGATTGGCAAATTTTTGATTGGCTGAAATTTGGTGAGCAAAATTGGTAGTGGAACGTCCCCGATGTGGTGGGATGGCAACTCTGTCATCCCTCACAGCGGGGGGGCAAAGGAGCACTAGATTATGGGGTTTATGGCAGTGAAAACTAGCCCGGGTGGGTTAGGATATATCGTGTGTAGGGATCTAGCGAAGATGACATTAGGTAACGTTAAGATTAGTTAGTGACAAGGATACCTGTAGTGGGGATGCAGGTAGATTAGTGTGGATGATAATGACGTGGTATGTGCTTAGTTTAAAGGGAAGACGGGGAGCACTAAGTTAGCAGGGCAACAGGTAGTTCAGATGATGCAGTGTGAATGGAAGTGCTGGTGAGCAGCTTCAAATGAGGCATCGGTGAGGCAATGCTCCGAGGTGTGTGTGAGTGTACAAGTGATGAATGAGAGTGCATTGCGGATGAGTGTCATGGTGAGTAGTGAGTGTTGTGGATCAGCGCGAATGCGCTTGGGGGAGAGAAGGGTGCAGGCGGCACCAAGTATGAGAGCACAGGTGTGCAAGTACAGGTGTGTGGAATATATGGAGCAGAGAATGAGTGGTGTGGAGAGAGTTGGAGTAAGTGGTACGGAGTGGTGTGCATGGTGCGAAGGTGTGGATGGGGAAAGAGTGGACCCCTTTCACGAGTACCCGGGGAGGGTAGTTTAAAGAGTAGTTAGAAGGTATAGGTAAATTGTGGTTGGATATTGGCATTTGTGGTGCGGTTGCAGAATGGTATTGTGGATGGGTGCATTAGTGTTGTGGAAATGGCTGGGCGTGTAGCTTGTTAGTGTGTGTAGTTGGTTTGGGCACTCCACCACTGTGAGGATGTCGGCCAGGTGAGGCCGCAGGTGGGCTCTGGGAGCCGGTAGTTGTGGATGGGGCCCGAGGATCCGGAGGACGGACCCGGGTAGCCCAGTGCCAGAGGGCACCGAGTGGGGTGACAGAGCCAGGAGGGGCCTTCCCCAGTTAGTTAGGTTAGGGTGAGGAGCTAGGTAAGCTCGGGTGGCAACTGCAGTGGTGGAGGTGTGCAGGTGGGTAGACCTGCTGGGAGAGCTACACGTCACAGCCCAGAAATTGTGCAAGGGCACCGGGAGATGAATCGGGGGAGTGAGACCCCAAATTGAGAAGCACCACAGTTTGGTCAATGGGATTTTGGTTCTTCGAACCACATAGAGTAATGAGGGCCAATGGTTTGGCAGGAGAAAGACCCCGGGTAATGTAAAGTTGTTAAAGTCATTTAGGAAATAGTTAGGATTGATGAACCTGTCGCACCATACGCAGCCACTTACCTGAGGTGATGATGATGGCTCCACACCTGTGTTTTCTTTGTTTTGTGTTGCAGGAAAGGAGAATTGCTGTTTGAATTTGTGAGACGCATCACGACGTGGATGAGACATTGGGGTGATTCCATCTCTCCCTCCTTAGGAGGGACTGATGATGAATTGGAGATGGCAAATTTTGATGAGAGTTGGAAATGGCAAATTTGATTGGTTAGGAGGGAGAGAAGACGAATTTGGTTTATGGGAGGAACGGGGAAGACAGTAGGGACGGTTGTTGATGTGTAAAGTAGATGTTTATGGGTAGTGTTGTGTTTTGTGGATACAGTAAGGGGTAAGGGAGGGGCAATGTAGGTTACCTGGTGGGGGGGGGGGGGGAACGGTAGGAACGTACCTGTCTCACCTGGTTCCCATGTGCCCCCAGTGTGCATTACCTTGTATTGCGTGCACTTTTGCGCCCTTACCACCTTACTCACCTGTCTTCTTTTGTCTCCCACCTCCGAGGATCTGGCTTTGGGGCAGAGAGAGAGGAGAGAGAGGTGCTGGCTCCGCAGTTGTGGGCCTGTACTTCCGCTGCTTGCTGCCTGGATCGATACACCATATGGACCGCAATTTTTGTGGCCACCCACAATGGACCGCAGTTCTTTTGCGGTCAAGCACCACCCGTTGATGGACCTCTGGGTCAACGTGGCACCTATGCCATACAGGTGAACCACTTTTAGTTGGCCCCCCTGATGGCCACAATTCAGAAATGGACACGGTTGGCGCCTTTCTTTATTTCTAAAGAAGCCAGAAGGCCAAGTGCACTCCATGAAGGCAAGACCAGCGGCAGAACATCGGCCGGCTGCGACACCACCGGTGACCATGGACACTTGATGGTGCATTGTTATTGAACACTTTATTGGTGCACCGGATGGTGCTGACTGTACATAATGGGGTGGTGCTTTTGGTGCTTGGACGAGGTGCTCTGCACATTATTAAAGGCCGTAGGGCCACAGGGCACTCGTGGGTTGGTGTATCGATGCTGGCATGCGTGCTCTCTCTATGCATAACATCTGCATGTGTTCCTCAAAGAACAGGTCCTGGATCGTAGTGTAAATATCAGTGTAGTCTTGTATAAATGATGCTCCCTACCGGCTGTATGTTTAGTTTGAGGATGCTTTCCGCGATTCGGTTATCCTGTGGGTGTGTTTCTGTTAGGAGAAGGGTGCAACGTCGCAGGGGGACATATTTACTCATTTGTGAACATCTGTAAAACTGTCGCACTCAGGGTTGAGTTAATAGTAGAGGGAACTACATCTGAGTGCCACACTAAAGTAGGTAAAAATTTATCGGGGCAGGATGCCCCGAGGTCGAGAAGGGTGCAGTGTTGCGGATATGGGATTTGCATCCATCCATATCCGCTTGTAAATATTCCCCTATTTCCTCAATACTTCCCAACTCTCCCCAATCCCCCATTCCCTAGTCCCATTTTCTGTAAACAACACTCTGTAGACCCGACCTCCCCCTATTTCCCCCATTAAATGTCGCATCCCATGTAAGACAACTATAGGACATCTTGCTAGTTATTCTTAGTCTATGTCAGTTAAGGATTCGTTTGCATTAATTCTGACCCTTCGTTGCACCAGAATGTGATTGTATGGCACCGTTAGGTAGTTTAGGACCTCCCAATACCTCCCCGCAGCTCTTCCTCACAGTTCAGCAACAACAACAACAACAACGAGCGCAGGGAGTGCGCGTCCTCACTCTGGCTTGGTTGGTAGGGGTGGGGGGAGGGCACCAGGCCTTCCCAACGAGCCGCCATCGGACATGTGCTCGACGGGGTTACCAAACAGGGGCTCCCTGTCGGCTCCTCATCAAGGGCGGAGCCCGGTAAGCCCCGCACCCAATGGAAGTGGCGGACCGGCCCCAGTGGGGCGGAACCAACCAGCCGAGGGCGTGTCACTCCCCGCTGAGCATGCGCAGTGAGAGGGAGGTGACGTCAGATGCGCGCTGAGCTTGGAGCAAGCAAGACCACCTCCGAGCGCTGTGAGACCTCCCTGCATCTTTTGAACCGTGCTTTATCCTGTCCCCGAGCCAAGGTGCACCTTGTGCCATCGACCGACCTGCCCATTCCCGCCATCAATCCCCGTGTGAGTCTACCTTGTCCGTTTGTCCGTGGTCTGTCCGGGAATAGATAAGATTGTATTTAAGTGCCCATCTCTTCTGTGTCTTTACCTCACTCTGCCTTGTAATCTACCCCATTTTCTCCACCACTGTAATTATACCCTCCTCCGGAGGTCTTGAGAACTGTACCCCTTGCGTCCTTTCATCTATCCCAGTCGTCGTGTCCTTTCTATCATTGATTTAGCATAGCGCGATTTGGCCAACGTCTGGGTGAATCGGGTGTTAGTCGGGGGATAACTGTTCGGTCGCGGAGCCTCCGCTCGGCAAATATAACATCTAAACCACGGTCCGTAACAATATATATATATATATATATATATATATATATATATATATATATATATATATATATATATATATATATATATATATATATATTGTTACTGATCGTGGTTTAGATGTTACTTTGCCGAGCGAAGGCTCCGCGACTGAACAGTTATTCCCCGATTAGAACCCGATTCCACCCAAACGTTGGCCGGATCGCACCGCGGCTGCTCAATGAGGGAAAAGACTAAAACGACGAATGCAAAGAGGAAGACGAAGGCAAAGAAAGGTTTGGAAATACTACTGAATTTATTTACTATTTACACACATAAGCAAAAAGCAAGCAATCAAGGTTTATTTACAACACATAAGACGCAGGTGACACAGTGCAAATACTAGCTTATACAGACTTAATTAACCCAGGGACAAGACACACAGAACAAACTCACATACACAAGAAGGGTGGAGGAAAGGAATGAATGCTGGAAGGAGGAATGGGAAGGTTCAGCTGGGGCAGATGGTTCGGGCTTGATCCCGCACGGGACGTCGGCTGGACCTCGACGGCCACCGATGCCGCTGCTATCTGGTCCCCGCGGGGTAACGGGTTGGAGCTGCCTGGTGGAGTCAACGCTGCTTGTGGAGCCAAAGCTGCTTCCCTGGCTCACCTCAGGGCGCGTCTGCCGTCTCTGGCGCAACTGCTGGTAATTGACCTTGAACCTTCTCTCTCTTGGCCCTGGTGTCTCCTCACCACCGACAACTCAACGCAACCAACGTAACCACTGACCACTCGACGCCACCACTTCTCACCACCGACTTCTTTACCGCAACCAACGCAACCACTGACCCTCCACTGACGACCAACTGACGACTCACTCACTTGCTTCTTGCGTGCGCGCCTTTTATAGAGCCTCCAGCGATCAAGCCGCCGGCCTTCAGGACACGCCCATCGGTGTGCTCACCTCGGCCCTGGTTGGTCACGCGACCCTCTCGCTCCGCCCTTGATGACGACGGGCGGGCATGCCCCTCTTCCCCTCTATGACGAGGTGGAGACATGCCTTTCTTCTCCGACCCTGCCTCGTGGTCAATGGCGGTTATTGGAGGGGAGGTAATTGGCAATCGAGGGTTGGCAATCACGAGAGGGGATGTAAAAGAAATGGGGATTTTGGGGATGGGAATGAAAGGGGATCTATTCTCTTTCACTGGTGCAATGGAGTACTTCAATTAATGGGAGACACAGCCTTACTCTAAAACACAGAATAAGAGATAACTATCAAACAGGGGTATTCTATTATTTGGCTGACATGTATGCTTGTGGACTAATTATGGGATGCCCTTTCACCTTTACACAGCTCCGGAGGTAGGGGGGCGCAGAATAAACAATAATCATCACCAATTTACCACAATACAACACAATCAAAAAAATACAGGCCTCATATCCACAACAATATATATATATATATATATATATATATATATATACATATATACATATACATATATATATATATATATATATATATATATATATATATATATATATATATATATATATAGTTACGGTTTTTAGAACTTTCATTAGTAAATGTCTCCCTTATAAATGATCCCCTGTAAATATCCCCATCAATTGGCTTTATTAAAGATCGCACCCTAGTTAGTCCATGTACAACACGTAGAGAACCATAGGACCTCTCTGTAGTTATTTCATTATTCTGTGTTTCAGTTAAGGATCTGTTCCCAATAGTTGAATCTGCGTTGCATTAATCAAATAAGATAGGCCCCTTTCAATTTTCACAGTCATCTCTCCCGCTCGTCAAAAGGCAGTAACAGTAGGATAGCGTTCGCTGCCGTTTGCCTTGGGCTGTTTGCTGGCACCAAGCCGCCATTACACACGCGGTCTCAAGCCGAGGAAGAAGGGGGCGGAACCACAAGAACAAGGTGTGGCACGTCAACTCACCATCAGAGGTGGGGCCAGCGAGCCCTTGCCGGCCAACCAGCGCCGAGGTGAGCCAACCGGTAGGCGTGTCATTGGAGCCGGCGGCTTGATTTCTACACGGACAATAAAAGCAGCTGCGAGGGACTGCTAGGGAGACGAGTGAGGAGAGCAGATGAGGTGAGAAGGAGCTGGGAGTGCGCCACGAACTGCTGATGGTAACGGACTGTGCAGGGGACCGTTGATGATAAGAACCTTGTTCAAGAGAAAGAGAGAACGTTGGCACGAGCCACATATTACGTACGCCGTATCCCAGTTTCCCCGATACATGTAACGTCCGCTCGCGGTCCACGATATGCGCTCGCTGCCTGCCAGGGTTTCCCGCCACGACACGAGTCCACTCCTGGAGCCGGACCTCAACGCCCTACCGTCTGCCTGGACCCTTCTCCTCCTTCCAGCCATTCCTTCCTGCCATTCCCTGTCGTGTGAGTCTATTTGTTTGTCCGGGGTTATAATATAAGACTTTTTTAAGGCTTGCCCGGTGTATCTGCTTCTTCCTCTTCACTGTACATTCCCTTTCGTTTCTTCTTTGGTTTTGGTTTTGTATATAATTAATCAATTTCACCTGTTCCTTCTTATTCTTTGGGTTTTCCTCTCATCCGGTCGCTTTAGTCCCTTCTTCCCATTGCGTACCTGCGGCACGATTCGGCCAACGTTCGGAGTCGGGTTAGTCCTTTGTTAATGGCTCGAGCTGCGGATTGCTAAACCGCTCGGCAATCTTCCATCTTATCCGCGGCTCGGGCGGGGCTCATTTCCTTGCTTACCGGAAGGCGCTGGTAATTAGGTCATAGGAATAATTGGCCTACTACCCTATTCAGCGCTGACCGGAAGTGACGTGATAGTTCCAGGACCGGCGGAGACGGCCAGCTTAACAGGACAAGGGGATTAGCCCCCCTTGCTAACGGGAGTGCCGTCCCCCGGATCCGTAACTATATATATATATATATATATATATATATATATATATATATATATATATATATATATATATATATATATATATATATATATATATATATATGTCAGGTCGCAGATTTGTTACTGCTTAATGCTCTGTTATAGGTGTCGTTTGACTCATATGTTATGTTATAAATGCTGTTTAAAAATGCTATTTCATAAGGTTAATAAAAGGTTGCCGCTTTGCTATAGTTTAAAATGAGAAAATACTCGCGTCATCCGTGCTGAACAGATGGCCTCGTCGGATGCGTGTGCCCCTTGAAGGCTAGATAAGCCTAGTCATAAACTTTCTCCCTTCTCCGCAGACGGCGCCTCAAGCCGCGGGCAGGGAAATGGATTATATGCGCGTGGAATGTGTAACTTTACGTAGGATGCTTGAATCGTAGACATAAAACCTTTTGATAAACTGTTAAAAACATTAACTATATTTTGTATAATCACAGTGACGCTTGAGTTACAATAAATATGCTTTGAATTTAAGTTTAAATGAGAAATGTGAACTGAAGGTTACATTTAACACCTGGAACTCATCAGAACGACCTCATACACTTTATGGTCTTATCAGGACCAAGAATGCAATCCCCCTTCGGTGAGTTATATTTTCTGTCACCTAGGAGTCTTGAAACCACATCTGGTCCGGATCCTGACGGTGCGTGCTTCACTCCCCCAAGATGAAAGGACGGATGACGGTGGGGGCTCGGCGCACTGGGGATGACGGTGGGAGGAACTTTCGCCAGTTTCTTTGTCCTCTCGGAGATTCCCTGATAAAGCGTGTCCCTATATAAATGAACTGTGAATCAATGTATTTTCAGGAAGGCAGACTTGGCATGACGGTGGTTCGTGCTGTAGACGTCTCCGTCTCCTCCAGATCTGTATAATTGGTATTTAATAAAGATCCGCCATTCTCAATCTGTTGGTGAACTTCTGTTACGATCAAGGAGTGGTCCCCCACAATATATATATATAAAACAGTGTGTGTGTGTGTGTGTGTGTGTGTGTGTGTGTGTGTGTGTGTGTGTGTGTGTGTGTGTGTGTGTGTAATGTTACCGATAGACTCCTAAACGGAGAGGCTTACGTGCTTGATATTTGACATAGACATGGCCATTGAGCGTGGGACGAACATGGCCGAACTCAAAATATTTGACGATCCATATTTTTTATTCATATTTATTTCAGCGCACGGAATCAGAGCAGGTGGGCGCTGATTCGCTCAGAGCGATCACGTGATGACGCTATGACGCTATGAACGCTATGACGCTATGAACGATATGACGCTATGAACGATATGACGCTATGACGCTATGAAAAAAAAAATCGCTATCAACGCTATGACGCTATGAAAAAAAAAATCGCTATGACGCTATGAAACGCGATGACGCTATGAACGCTATGACGCTATGAAAAAAGAAATCGCTCGCTTTGCCAAGGGGCTCGCTCCCCCTCCCCTCCCCCGCCCGGAAATGCCGGGTACTCTGCTAGTATATATATATACTAGCATAAGTACCCGGCATTGCCGGGCGGGGGAGGGGAGGGGAGGGGAACGGGGGGGAGGGGAGAAGAGTGGGAGGGGGAGAGGGGAGAAGAGTGGGGGATGGGGAGGGTGAGGGATGGGAGGGGGGGAGTGGAAAGTGGGGGGAAGGGGGAGGGAAGAGGGGGGATGGGAGGGGGGAGGGGGGGACCCGGCATTGCCGGGTGGGGGAGGGGAGGGGGGAGGGGAGGGGAACGGGGGTGGGGGGAGAAGAGGGGGGAGGGGAGAAGGGTGGGGGAGGGGGGAAAGGGAGGGGAGAAGGAGGGTGGAGGGGGAAGGGAGGGGGGAGGGGGAAAGGGAGGGGGAAAAGAGGGGGAGGGGGAAAAGAGGGGGAGGGGGTAAAATGGAGGGGGAGGGGAGAAGGGGAGGGGTAGGGTGGAGGGGGAAGGGAAGGGGGGACGGGGGAGGGAAGGGGATGGCCAGTCAACAATGACGTTGCAGTTCTCATGGTCGGAGAGCAGCACGACAATCGGACATAGTCCTGCATATTCGCAACAGCACGAAGCGGATTTTGGAGACTCACCGATCCTGTGACGTCCTCCAGTACCGGCGTTGCCAGGCGGGGGAAGGGAGACCCGTACATTCCCAACCCGTACATTCGCCCTCTCGACTCAAGCTCACTCGGACAAATGCCTCGCACAAATTACACCGTGAAGGCCCAATGGTCATGTCTATGCCACAAATCACGGGCGCACTGAATTGAAAATAGAACGCTCATACTCCGTGAAAAGTGAAGCCGCCGTGTCGCCATCTTGGTCAGCACGACTCGACCAACTCGCTTCGCGGAGCTCGTTTTGTGCGGCAATAAACTGCTCCAATCGGTTACGGAAGGGTTGTGGAAAGACGTTTCACAGCTGTTTCAAAGACATTTAATTCATATCGCACAAAATCGATACAAAACACGATCGCATAAAAGGTGAAAAAACGTGTGACGTGTGACGGGATGGAACATCACGTGATCGCTCTGAGCGAATCAGCGAGCTGCTCTGGAACCGGCTGAGATTAGCGGGTACTTCGCTGAAATGCGCTGAGGTAAATATGAATAAAAAATATTGATCTCGTCAAATATGGTCTCGGCCATGTTCGTCCCAGGCTCAATGGCCATGTCTATGCCAAATATCAAGCACGTGAGCCTCTCCGTTTCGGAGTCTATCGGTAACATTACACACACACACACGCACAAACTGTGTTTTATATATATAGATATATATATATATAACCACTCTGTCTTGCATCTTCAGATGAGTAGGGTTGCTGAAGCAGTGCCTAAGCTATTGGCCACAATCTTGGACATGTCACTACTCCAACACATTTTTTCCCAGCACACTGGTACTCATTTTGCCGACGATGGAATGATGACAGGCTGAGTCAACCCACCTGGTTTAATTTAATTGAGCATTTAAAAAGGATAGAGGACTAACGAATAACCATAGGTTGGCCACCATAGCGCAAACTTTGTTGGTCCTAATGGTCTCCTCCTGTGTTAAAGTTCCTTTTGAGGGAGTTCTGTTTTGTAAAACCCGAAGTTCTGAGATTATCTTTCCTAACACGAATGTCCATTAGCATTCTTTCTGCACTCAACCCTGCAAGCCATTTTCCGCACCTTGCACACATTGTATACGAAACGTGTGCAAAAAAGCCCCCACTGAAATGGACGATGAACAGGAGAAGCTGTCGGTTAACGACTAACGGCGACGCTCCAGGTCCACCCGTTGTCTTTCCTGCCAAGGATCCTCGTTAAGTAGCCAAAGCAAAAGGTGACGCAGCAAAAAGTGGAATTGTGAGCCGTCAATAGGACTGTAGAAAGCAAACAGCCCTGAGGATGGTGCCCAAATTATTCCCCATGCAATCTGTATGCAAACCTTTTGAAACGCATGTTTGCACATCACCCTTTTGAGTGGTGCACCATGCATGGTACTACCTTGCCGATATCTCCTCTTCCTCCTCAATTCCAGCAGCCTGCAGGGATCCGTTTCCCATTGTCCTTGTGTGATGTGAAATGTCCTTGATATAATGTACAGTCTGCTTTTCCAGAAGCCTTGCCAGATGTAAAAATAAAAATCTCATAAATTGCAGCCTCCATACTCATTATTATTATTACTCTTCAGTCCTCCCCATTCCTCCCACTGTTCCTCTGCCAGTCACATCGATGTCACTACAGCCTTTCACATTCCTAATAATTAGAGAAAAGAGTCGGTAAACACTCCCCTATCAATGGTCTGGCTAAAAAAAATTTAACATTGATTTTAAAGATTTATATTGACATTCACAAAGCAGTCAAAGAACAATCTGTACCTTACAATGGGGGTGTTAAAAAGTTCTCCGAATGAGATATAGTTGTGATAGTCCAGGCCAAATAAACGTTTTTATTTAATTTTATAATCTACAAGTAAACAGAATTAGTAAGAAAATATATAAAGGTTTGTCTTACATTTTTGTCAATGCCTCGTACCTATTCTGGGACTACTGCGAGTATACATTTGTATGCCTTCTTGAATGCCTGGCTGTCTTCGCATGCAGTCAAGAAGCAATGGAAATGTCGCAAAATAAATAAACTAATATCCTTATATGCTTTTACTTTTTTGTGATTTTTCATATTACAGTACTAGTAATACCTGGAGTGAACTATGGTATTAATACCTCCTCCCTCGAGCAGGGATCAATAGGCAAAGCACTTGCAACATTCCACATATGTTCTAGTTCAATTCAACCATACCCACTACCCAGCATGGTTGATTTCTCTACACTTTTGTTTTCTGCACTCAAGAAGTGTCCGAAGGTGGATGGAGGTTATGCTTTCACCCCTGTCTGTCTGTTTGTGAGCAGGATATCTCAAAAAGCTGTGGACGGATTCGGCCGAAACTTGGTGGACGAGTTGGGTATGTGACGAACACAAATTGATTCGATTTTGTTGATGATACGGATCCGGATAGTACAGTCGTTAAGAGATTCTTCACAATTGAGAGATAGGGCAATAAACGATATATATCACGAGATTTCAAAAAGTTGTGGATGGATTCGAACGACACTTGGTGGATGAGTTGGTTCGGTGATGAGAACAAGCCGATTCGATTTTGTTTCAGGTCCAGATCCAGATTCGGCCTATCAGTGGGATACAAAACGTAAACTGTTCAGCCTGGCGGAGGTATGTGCTCTACTAAGTGCCGTTCTTCTCGTTCCTCTTGCAGTCCATGGAATTTGACATTCATCTCCAACACCACACTTCACTTCAATCTTCATCCTTTTTCTCTTTTACTGTCCACGACTCACATCCATACTTTGCAACTGGAAATACCAGATCATTCATTCTCCTCCTCTTGGTTTGTATTGTTACTTGCAAAATCGAAGATTTTTCAAGTATATTGGTCGGTTGTGTTTGTGGTTCTGTCTGTTTGTCTGTCTGTTTGTCACCGGCCTACAGGTCACAATTTTCAACCGATCTTCACAAAACTTCACCAAATTGTAGAGTTGGTCAAAAGCACGAAGCCTATTGTTTTTGGGGTCAATAGGTCAAAAGGTCAACATAGGCCAAAGGTCACCAAATTTGCTACATTTCTAAAATCCTCAATTTTCATCTGATTGACTTGAAATTTGAAGAGGACAAACATATCTGGTCACTGAATTTATGCACCAAGTATTTTTGAGGTCAACATAGGCCAAATGGTCAACATAGGCCAAATTTCTAAAATCTTCAATTTTCATCCAATTGACTTGAAATTTGAAGAGGACTTGCATATCTGGTCACTGAATTCAACCACCAAGTATTTTTGAGGTCAACATAGGCCAAAAGGTCAACATAGGCCAAAAGGACAACATAGGCCAAATTTTTAAAATCCTCAATTTTCATCCAATTGACTTGAAATTTGAAGATGACTTGCATATCTGCTCACTGAATTCAACCACAAATTATATTTTAGGTGAACATAGGCCAAAAGGTCAACATAGGCCAAAAGGTCAATGAAGGCCAAATTTCTAAAATCCTCAATTTTCATCCACTTGACTTGAAATTTGAAGAGGACTTGCATACATGGTCACTGAATTCAACCACCAAGTATTTTTGAGGTCAACGTAGGCCAAAAGGTCAACATGGGCCACATTTCTAAAATCCTCAATTTTCATCTGATTGACTTGAAATTTGAAGAGGACTTGCATATCTGGTCACTGAATTCAACCACCAAGTATACTTGAGGTCAACCTAGGCCAAAAGGTCAACTTAGGCCAAATTTCTAAAATCCTCAATTTTCATCGAATTGACGTGAAAATTGAACAGCATTTGCACATTGAGTCACTAAATAGGGAAACTATTTTTGAGGTCAAAAGGTCAAAGGTCAACTCAAGGTAAACCTTCCAAAATCATCATTTTTCATCTGAAAAATCGTCACTTTTCTTCCTGTTGACCCGAGCTTTGATCAAGATTGTCAATTTTAATCTTGATGAAATGGACAATTTGCTTTATCAATGGAATTTTTTTTCTTGGGGGTGGGAGCGGATTTTGCAAGTATCGTGCTCCGCATGACGTCTTCTTGTTACATCTTTGTTTTTCCAGATCTTTGTCAATCCTGACATCGCTCTTCTCTCCAACACTAACCCTCTGAATTTCTTCTCCACATTATCTACTCACTTCAATCTTAGAACCCAGGAAGATTAAAAATTCCACCATTACCATGTGATTGTGCCCAAATCTGAACATGTAAACCTTCTCATTTGACAAGATTTTAGTCTTTCTTTTAGGTTTCAATGAAGACATCTTTTCCACTCTTCATCTTCACTATCTGTAGCAGTTTCGTCAAGACCTCGTTATTTTTCTGCCAGCAGAGTGCTATCATCAGCATATCTTAGATTGTAGATTCATCTTCCTCCAATCCTGACTCCAGCCTATATGTCATCCAAGTTTAATTTCCTCATGATGTACAGATTGGACAAGGGGAGAGAATTAAACCCTTAATTGTCTAACTTCCACAAGTAAGGGAAGACAATGAAACCCTGACTAACTCATTTTCCAATCACAAACCATACTCTGTTCATACTGCAGCTTCTTTTTTAGTGTACAGGCTTATTATCAGATATATGAGGTACTCCAACATCCCCATTTCTCTCAGCATAATCTACCTCAATTCATGATCAACACAATCCAAGCTTTGCTCTAATCCATAAAAGAGATACATCTTCCTTTGATATTCCCTTCGTTTTCCATGATCCACCTCAGATTTGCGATTTGGTCTCTATAGTATTCTTCTGAAACATGCGTGCTCAAGGGGCATTCCTCGCTTAACGAAGTCTTCCATTCTATGCTGAATGATCTTTAGTATTATCCTGTTGGCATGCAAAAACAAGGGGATAGTTCAAATCAAAGCAATGTTTGAAATAATTCCATACGTGTGGGAAAATTGCATGCTTGGTCAGAGTCGCCCAGAGAGCTCAGATGGCCGAGCACTTGTATGGTTCACCAGAGGACCTGGGTTCGATTCCTGGTCTGGGCGTGTAATTTTCCCACATATTTCAATTAAATAATTCCATATACAACAACAACAACATGCATTTTAAAGGCCATTTTCCCTGCTAGAGCCTTGCGATCCCCATGACAATCTTCTCCATTTTGCCCTATTTTCTGCATCTCCCCTTGTTAACCCCCTTGCCCGCATTTCTTCTTCCACCATCTTTAGCCAAGACTTTCTCGGTCTTCCCCGTCCTCTACTTCCTTCTACATTCATTTCCATCACTCTTCTCAACCAGTCACTTTCATCCTTCCTCTACACATGACCAAACCATCTCAACCTGTTCCTCTTCACAGCATCAATCACAGGCTCTATTCCCATCATCTTTCGCAATTCATCATTTGTCTTCCTCTCTCTCAACGATACTCCGCACATCCATCGAACCATTCGCATTTCCGCCCTTCGTTGCTGCTCTACATTCATTACCCATGTGTCACTCCCATAAATCATAACACTTCTCACACATGCAACATACACCTTTCCCTTCAGCTTCAACGACACTCCCCTCGTCATCAGCACGCCAATCAGTTCCCAAAACTTCTTCCATGCACATCTCACTCTAGCAACCGTTGCCGAGTCTGATCCACCTTCTCCATTCAGCATGTCTCCGAGGTAGCAGAATGTTTTCACACCTTCCAGCTTCACGCCGTCTCCAAGATCCAACTCAACATTTCCTCCATCTGCACCTCCCTCTGTGCACACCTTACATTTGAATGTAGCTGCCACACTGGTTAATGACCCTCTCAGACCACTACATTTTGGATGAACCCACTCAGAGCACATTGTACATTGAATGGAGTTCACTCCGACACCCTTCCTACACACAGTACAGGGCCACTTCCCAGTTCTTTCCACCTCACTACATGCTTTACCTTACTTGCCATCACCTTCGTCTTTCCGATATTCACCTTCAGACCTTTTGTCTCCATACATTCCTTCCACTTGTTCATCTTTTCCTTCAGTCAATCCATACTTTCCACAATCAACACCAGATCATCTGCATCCAACAACTCCCATGGTAAACCCTCCTTTACGTTCTGAGCCAGCACCTCCATCACAGCTACAAATAGTAGTGGACTTAGTTCCGACCCCTGATGCACTCCTACCTTCACCTCAAACTCACCACTGTTCCCGTCCTTCGTCCTTACAGCTGTGCGCACTCTTTTGTACATTGCCATCACTACTCTGATTAACCATTCCTCCACTCCTACCTTCCTCAATGCCCATGTCAATACTTTGCTTGGAACCATATCGAATGCTTTCTCCAGATCAAAAAACCCCCCCAAAAAACACCTCCTCTTCTCCATGTACTTCTCCTGCAACTGCCTCACAATGAAAAGCGTGTCTATCGTTCCTCTTCCTGGCATAAATCCAAACTGCATTTCGTCGATGTTCACTTACTTCCTTATCCTCCTCTCCAACACCCTTTCCAATACCTTCATTCCATGCTCCAATAACTTTATCGCTCGGTACGAGCCACACTCCAGAGGGTCACCTTTCCCCTTGTATAGAGGGACGAGGGTACTCAGTTCCCAATCCACTGGAATGCGGCCTTCTTTCACCACCAGATTACAGATCTCTGTCATTCTCTTCACACCCCAACTTCCTGCTGCCTTCAACATATCTCCCACAACTCCCGTCGGCCGTCCCGCTTTTCTACTCTTCATTGCTTTTATTGCTTCCTCAACTTCCTTCTCAGTTATCTTCTCTGCCGGTCCTAAAACTGGGTTACTCTCAATGTTGCCATCCCATTCATTATCTGTATTCAACAGCATTTCCATATATCTTTTCCATCTTCCTTTAATTCCATCTGGGTCGACAACGATTTGTCCCACTTCATCCTTCAAGCAACCCACCCCTATCACATCACACCTCTCTTTCGCTATCTGCTTTGCAATCCTGAATACTGCTCTCTGACCCTCTTCCGAATCCAAGCGTTCTCCGAACATTTTCCTACATGCCTCCTGCGCCTTTGCTACCTCTTTCTTTGCAGCCTTCTTGGCTGCCTTATGACTTTCATGCTCTGCTGTTTCTGCTCCCGTACCCTTCGCTTTCTGCCACTCCTTGAACTTCTTCCTCTTCTCGTCAATCCTCTTTCCAACTTCATCATCCCACCACCATGTTTCCGAGTGCTTCGGTGGTCCTTTTGTCCATCCACATACCTCACCAACGGCTCCCAAGAGACTAGCTTTCATTGACATCCAACCACTTTCAAGCTCAACCACATCATCCTCTACCCTACTCAGCCTCTCTTTTAATGCCTCCCTTACTGTCACCTCTTTCAACCTCCACACCTTCATTCTTGGTTGGTACTTCACCCGCCGAGCTCTCCTCGCACCTTTCACCCTTATGTCGCAGACAACCAAGTGGTGCTGTGAAACAGCCTCCTCCCCCGGGATCACCTTTGTGTCCCGGAGGTGCCCCCTATCTCGCCTACGCACCATCAGGTAGTCAACGGTTGTCGTCGACCCACCTGACGTGTATGTAACAAGCTTATTATCCTCTTTCTGGAACTGAGTATTGCAAATCAACAAATCAGCTCCATCAGCAAACTCCAAAATCCTCTCGCCTTCTCCATTTCTCACACCATATCCGTAACCCCCATGAACTCCCTCAAAACCATCCATACTCCTTCCCACATGTCCATTTAGGTCTCCTCCTACCACAACAACTTCCTCATCTTTCACGTTTTCCGTCAGCTTCTCTATCGCACACCAGAACTTGTCCTTCTCTTCATCGCTCCGACCAACCTGCGGAGCATATCCCAAGATGACGTTCACCAAGAGCTTTCCAGCCATCATTTTCACGATCATCAACCTATCACTCACTCTAGTCACACTCACCACACTGTCTACAAACTCCTCAGAAAACAGGACACCAACACCATTCACGCTCTCCGGGTACCCTTGCCACACAAACTTGTATTTCTGTCCCTGCCTACCCTTCACCATTCTCACACCACTTCCCTTCCATCTCGTCTCTTGCACACAACATATGTCCACTCTCCTTCTGACCAATACTTCCACCACTTCTCCTGATCTCCCTGTCATTGTCCCTACATTCCATGTCCCAAACCTCAGAAACCGATCTCCACTTCGGGCTGTACCCTGCCCATATGTAGTTGTAATTGTCATGGTTCGCTTTTTGAGGCAATGTTTGTATGGCCGGATGCCCTTCCTGGCGCTACCCCTTTTAGTCGTCTCATGACATGCAGGGATACGGTGTACCTATTCTAATCCAGGGTAGACACTGGGAAACGTTTGAAACATGGAAATTCTGGGGGGGGGGGGGCGTCGGGGCGTCAGCATCACGGCTGCGGTTTAAACATATTTAAATAATATTTAAACAAAACCATGAAAAATAATCTGGGAAAAGTCTCTAAGTGAGGACGTGGATTTGAGAAAGAAGGAGCAGAGGTGGAAGAAAAACGAGATATAGGGGGTGGGATACAAGTCGAGACGAGGAGGAGAACAAACAAGCACGTGTCCGGGAGGAGAGAAAGAATTAATAAAGATTTTTTTTTGCTTTTTTTGTGTTTATTTGTTTGTTTAGTTTTTAAAACGTTGGACAAAGAGTAAGATGTTCGTGAGAGGTAGGGGGGAGAAAAGAAAATCAAAGAAACAAGCAAATACTATGAAGGAAAGAACTTATATTCACAAAATACTGACAGGGGGGAGGGAGCCTGGAGAGACCAGGCCGTGCATGAGGTGCGACAAAAAACGACTAATTACACACAAATTTGCAATAATTACAAAACCAAAACTAAATAGAAACACAATAACACATACACAATAAAATAACCAGTAGAAATTTGACAAAGACACGAATGGGAAAATACTCAAACTTTGATGTCGTGGAGAGATCGAAGCAAGCCTCCTCGCTCGAGGGACCGGAAGCGGGACTCTCAACATGTATATCTAATTATTCCATATGTACAAGGGAAAACTGCAAGTTGTCTTCCCACCATCACGAAGTGGGAGGCTAAAGTAGGGGGTTATTTTGTGACCTTGACATGGCCCTGTGTACCTCCAGCACCTGTGCAAAATTTGGTGAAGATTGGCCACGCCATTTTTGGATTTATAATGATCGGACATACACGAATGCACATAGAGAATTGCCTTATTAGTCCCTTACCGGTGTACACCGGATGGGACTATAAGTTTGCACTCCGTCCCTCCGTCTGTCCGTCTGTCCGTCTGTCCATCCGTCACACAAAGAACAGTTTTCCGGACTTTTTTTTCTAAACTCTTTATGCTAATGATTTCAAAACTTGGTACATGGTTTCCTCATGATAAGTTACAGATCAAACTTCACGACGTTTCACGAACTTCACGACGAACTTTCATCGAACTTCACGACGTTTCGATCATTTTTGACAAAGTTATGGCACTTTGGACTTTGGTAATTTCCCCAACAGTTTTCCGGACGACAGACTGCCGGTAGGGGACATGTATTGCAGCGCAATACTCAGAATGCTTGTTTCAATAGTAGGTTCTCCATCTTTTATTTATTTACTGCTTTTGTTTCTTTTCATACAGCTTCGAGTTTATTTTTAATACCATTTCTTATATCTAAATAATAAGACCTAAAAATACGTCAGTCAAAAAAAATGATCGATTTTTTTTAATCAACCGCGGTGGAAACCATATAGCACCACCTTGTGGTTGTGGCAGCGGTAATACAGGTTAACTGGGTAGATAGATGTTTTGTACTTTTTATCATTTTCATGGCATACAAATATTACATCATATGCTTTATTCAGGAAATAATTCACATATTCTATCCACCTGAAGCAGGGTAAACGGCTAGAGTACTAGAAGGTGAATAATGATTCTCAAAAGTGGTGGCAAACCCAGGAAAGTAAAATCATAACATAACATGTGGTTACATCTGAAATGGTGGAAAAAAAAAAAACAACAACAATAGGGGAGGAGAGTTTGTTTGGGAGGGTTGGAAGGTGTAAGGGGGACAGGGGAGGAAGGGGGAGGACACATTGAAACAACATCAGCATTGGAAGAGACAGCTGCAGGTACGCAAACAGAGCAAGGTTAATAAATAAAAAAATCGAAAGTAAAGGTCATTGGTGTATATTAAAGAAAACACTAGATGAGCCGTCTCCTTGAAGGAATGGAGAGAAGAGCATGCATGATACGATATGATAGACTGAAAAAGGCAACTCAGACTGATGATCTGAAAGTTTATACTTGGTAGAGGGGGGGGGGGGGCGGGGGTGGAGTATCAAGGAGTACAAGAGGCCCTCGGCCTGTCATTAGAGCAGCAAAAACAGAGTTCACCCTGTCACTTTCAGTACTAGTGGGTACCCAACTTCAGGACCCAAAACTTTTTTCCCTCCAGATACAAACAAACTTTGAGGAATAAAGAAAACAAATAAAGAGAGGACGAACTTCTACAATCTCTTTAAATATATATATTTTTGATTATTGAAGTTATAAAGGAACTATTGAAGAAGAACTTCGCATTAATAAAGCAGTTGAAGAATAATTCACAATTATATCTTTTGAGGCACACCAGGTACAAAACTAAGAGGAAGCCACAGTGTATACCAACACAATTTGTCCATGAGATTTCCTGATGTCTTGTTTTGACTTTGTTCAGCAAACTAAATCAAGAACCACAGGACAAAAAGAATGCCGCAGACAAAACTTTGCAAGTTATTTATTATTTGCTTTATGCTTGTTTCCACTTGTAGTGGAAGAGCACTGGTACGGTTCAAAGAAGCAAAGCATATGCGAAGCAAAACATCTTTCCAAAGAAGCACATGCGATGGAGAGCAGCCTGTTCCTCTGCCTCCTGTCAAGAGATAACTACGAGGGTACTTATACGGGTTATTTGCATCCAAACCAATGAAATGAGAGAAGCCAATGAAATCAACCTGGACAACTTGTTCCATTTAAGAATCATAAAATTTTAATGTTGTTTGAAGGAGGCGAATCAGAAACATCAAAACAGATGGCGTGGGACATACATGGTACCATATATTTATTGCATTTGAAAAATGGCAAACACTCCTATTACCCCTTTGGCCATATGTTGGCCCTGAGGGCTTTCTTCATCCCCCAAGAATAATGGTCGAAGCCTGGCAAACAAGATTATGGTTACTCCCAAAACCATGCACAAACCTTCACCAGATATAAATTGAAGATTCTGAAAGGATGAGGGGTTGGAATGCAGCAGCGTAGCCCCGGGCTGGGAAGCATGGCACTGAGGATGAGATCCTTGTAGACTGTTATGACAAGATAACGGCCAACCTAAGACTTGCTTGGTAAAGGAACTGACGTCTCAATGACCGTATCTTCACCTAAACTTGATCGGCGAGGATTTTCCAATCAGTCATTAAGGAAGACATGCCAGACTTTGAGAAATCAACCCATAATTACAACATAAGGATGTTCTAACTAAAATTCAAGGAAGAAAAGCATCTATCACGAAAAGGAAAAGCGTCCATCTGTCCATCACCTTTCATTCTAAAGGGTTCCTGCTGTCATGGAATAATAAATATGGTACCATTGGAAAGCTAATAATCGATTTACTAGAAACAAGAAATAGTGCCCGTTTCAACATAAAGATGCCCGTTTTAGCGGCTTGTCTTTCTGGAATTGAAGAAGAAGGAGAAGCAGAATTAGGAGCTTGATGCAGCAGTTCCAACCCTAATATTTATTATTATTATATGACCGCAGGAACCCTTTAGAATAAAGTCTGCCAGGCACCGAAAGAGCACACAAAATTATATACAGTAATATTTCTCGAAGCAAAGAAAAATATATAATAGTACAGGGAAGTAGCACAAAAGCAACCGCAATTACCGCAACTATCGGAGACACCTCTTCGTGGTGATGTTACCCCTCAACACGAGTCAGGGGGCTAAATCTTCACCATTCTTCCATGCTGCCCGGATTCATCAGGGCAGTGCGGTCACTGTCAGCGTGCCGATCCTCTGTCGTGGCCCTGACTTGGTGAAGGCGGGGGTACACCATCCTGGATGTGGGGCATCTCTGGGTCTCTTCTGAGAGATTAGTAGGCTGTCTCCCTGCCGCGGGCTTGGTCAAGAGAACTGTCTGGGGCTATACAACAACTACAGCAACCATGATAGCATAAATACGAACAACTACATGTTATAAAAGACCCTTTTCCACAATGTTTCATTGCATTTTACATCTTCATTGACACTCACAGATACAATATGTTTGTGATTTACAACATGCTGTCTTTTGATTACTTGTCAGCGAAGAGATGGGTAGGCACGGTTAGTATTTTGTGAAATTTGTGTGAAACAAGAAAAATCTTGTATCAGAATGATATTTTCAAAGACAGAGCAGCAGTGAGATAAGAAACAAACAAGAGTACAGCAAATCAAATGTGGAAATATTACTGTGGGACAAGATGCCACCTCTTACCACATTTATCCTCCTCAGTCTATACAATTGGTAACCTCAACATCCACACCAGAGGGCTCTCTGGCTGAGGTTGGAGTGGGCAATTTCAAAGATAAATATTTTTGTATACCGAACTAAATGATTGTGGAGGATGTGCAGTCATGTGAAAAAGTAAGTACACCCCATGTACAGTTTTGACTTTTTCAACATATTTCAACATATTTCAACATACAGCTATTTGATCTTTATTTCAACAATATTGATAGATAAAGGTGATATAATATAACAAATATCATGAAACATTTACATTTTGTAGTCCATTGTATAATTTAAATAAACTTAAATGCAAATTTCGCATGTGGAAAAAGTAAGTACACCCTTGGCTCTAATAGGTGGTATTGCCCCCTTTGGCAGAAACAACCTCAAGTAGGCGTTTCTTATAACTGTCTACCAGTCTCTGACCGACGGAGAAATTTTTGCCCACTCCTCCATGCAGAATTCTTTCAGCTGTGCGATGTTTGAGGGGTTTCTTGCATGCACAGCTCATTTCAAATCCCCCACCACAACATCTCGATGGGATTTCGATCCGGGCTTTGACTTGGCCATTCCAGAACCCTCTATTTCTTTCTTTTTAGATATTCCTTGGTGGATATACTGGTATGTTTAGAGTCATTGTCATGTTGCAAGGTCCACCTTGGGTTGAGCTTCAACTTTCCGACAGATGGCCTCACATTATTCTCAAGCACCCTCTGGTACAATGAAGAATTCATAGTGGATTCTATGATGGTGAGCTGCCCAGGCCCTGATGCAGCAAAGCCGCCCCAAACCATAATATTTCCACCACCATGCTTTACAGTTGGTATCAGGTTCTTGTGGTCAAATGCTGTCTTTGGTTTTCGCCAAACATGTCTTCTGGTACTGTGGCCAAATAGCTCTACCTTTGACTCATCTGTCCAGAGCACATTGTTCCAGAAGTGCTGGTCTTTGCCTCGGTGTTCATTGGCAAACTTTAGTCTTGCCTTGATGTTCTTTTGGACAGCAAAGGTTTCCTCCTGGCACACCTCCTATGTAGATCAAATTTGTGCAGCCTCTTTCTAATGGTAGACTCGTGCACTTTGACATCAACAGTGGCAAGAGCTACCTGTAGGTCCCGTGATGACATTCTGGGGTTCTTAGAGACTTCTTTCAGCATCTTGGGGTCTGCTCTTGGGCTGAACTTGCTGGGGCGGACTGGCCTGAACAAGTTGGCAGTTGTTTGGAATCTTCTCCACTTGTAGATGATCTTCCGGACAGTCGAATGATTGATTTCAAATTGTTTGGAGATCTTTTAAAATCCCTTCCCAGACTCGTAGGCATCTATAACCTTCTTTCTGTAGGCTTCAGAGAGCTCTTTTGATCTAGGCATGGTGACGCTGCACACTTCAACAACAAAGAGCAAACCAAATTAAATGTCAGGTTTAAATAAGACAGGTTCCTCCAACATCCTCTCTAACGATGTTCTAATCATTTGCACCTGAGCTGGTGCACCTGATTCTAATTTTAGGTATTTGAAGTAGTGATAAATGTAGGGGTGTACTTACTTTTTCCACATGTGAAATTTGAATTTATGTTTATTTAAATTATACAATGGACTACAAAATGTAAATGTTTCATGATATTTGTTATATTATATCACCTTTATCTATCAATATTGTTGAAATGAAGATCAAATAACTATGTCGAAATATGTTGAAAAAGTCAAAACTTTACATGGGGTGTACTTACTTTTCACATGACTGTATATATTGTAGGTAGCTTCTGTGTGGATTTGTTATTGAAGAAGAACCAGGACCTTAAGCTTTAATATTGTGATTCCTGCTGTCATAGAATAATCAATTCAGGTTACTGTGAATGATGCAGTGCAGGCATGATGGGCCAAATGGCCTCATTGTTCCATTTAAGTATCATAAAAATTTAATGTTGTTTGAAGGAGGCGAATTACAAACACATCAAAACAGATGGTGTGGGACATACATGGTACCACATATTTATTGTAAACAGTCTATTACCCCTTTGGCCGTATGATGGCCCTGAGAGCTTTCCTTCATCCCCCAAAAATCATGGTGAAGCCTGGAAAACAAGATTATGGTCGCTCCCAAAACCATGCACAAAACTTCACTAGGCATAAATTTAAGCTTCTGAAAGGAGGAGAAGGGGGGGGAGGGAGGATTGGAATGTAGTTCCTTCTATAACCTTGTATATCCTAGCATTGAGCAAATCGCAATGTATTGTGTAATTCCATACTTAACATGAAGTCCAACAGTATAATCGTGCAATCGAGATACAGGGGTTTGTTGGGAAGGACATTGATCCGGCATCTCAGCGGTTAAAGGTCTAAATTAGGGATTTTGATTCGAAGCTTTTGAAAACCAATCTCGTCTCAGCAGAATTCCGATGTTGCTATCAAATTGTCACCTGGCTCATTCAAAACCTTCAAGGGGGGAGTATATTCTGCCTCACCAGACATGGACTGCCTTTGTTACCAGTATAAACATTGGTCGACTCTTAATGCCTTCAAGGCAACTTGATATGGTGCTATCTTTATCTCACCCGCCATGGGACACTGCCTGGGACCCCAAATTGTTCCACAGAAGGTTTGGCTTGGCTAGCTCCAAAAATAAGGGAATAGTTGAGGGACAAAAAGACAGGCGGACCCCTGTTTTATAATAACAATACAAAAGTGATGTACCCGTGCCACACTATGCACGGGTGGTAGGTCAAATGCAAACAGACATTGCGGAAACAGCAAATGCGAAATCATGAACCAATATTCCTGTGACACTTTCAGTCGAACGTTAGGCATATATATATATATATATATATTATATATATATATATATATATATATATATATATATATATATATATATATATATATAATTCCAGTAAATCTCTGTGTGTGTGTGTGTGTCTGTGTGTTTGTTTGTCTGTGACCGCTGTTTCTCGACAACCACGGGTCCGATATACTTGAAACTTGCCAGGTATATTGCTGGGACCTGAGGATGTGCCTTTTCAAGGTTTCATATTAATCGGAGAAGTAGTTACCGAGCTATGGCGATTTAGCCGTTCGCCATTCGCTTTGGCTTTGCGAATGGACCAACCATTTCATGTAAATAGAGGGGGGGGGGGGGTTCTACCGTACTCGCAAGCCGTTCGCTTTGGCTTTGCGAATGGACCAAACCATTTCATGTAAATAGAGGGGGGGGTTCTGTGGTCGTTACTGCCACGTGGTTTCAAAGTTTTTTTTTGTTGTTGTTGTTTGCACGCATGTTTTTTTGCACCCACGTACGGGCACGCCCTAGTATATATAATATCGGGAGATTAAATCAGACGCGGACGTAGCTTCAGGCTTCAGGACGTCGATCTTTAATTGTCGACAAGCTTTCGACCAACAAAGGTCTTCTTCTTAGTCGTCCCCAAGTTCAACGGAAGAAACGTTGAACTGGAACCGTTCAACTTCCGTTGAACTTGGGGGCGACTAAGAAGGAGACCTTTGTTGGTCGAAAGCTTGTCAACAATTAAAGATCGACGTCCTGAAGCTACGTCCGCGTCTGATTTAATCTCCCGATTATTTATTTATTGCAAATGAGATGCCCTGCTTGTACTGTGGAGTTTCTACTATTTCTCATAGTTATATATATATGGCAAGTATGGCAAGTATATATATATATGGCAAGTTTATATATATATGGTTATATATATATATGGCCATATAATATATGGCAATATATATATGGCACGGATGTATATATTGTTACGGATCTCTCCATCGGCCTCTTTTCCCCTTATCGAGGGGGGATTAATCCCCTCGTCTATGACTGACCGACATGGTCCTGAAGTTGCCCAAGCTCCCTCCAGAGAGGCAGGTGCGCAACCTCGTTCGCGACCGCGGACAGATGTTAATTGCCGAGCGGTTTAGCAACCGCGGCACAAACCAATAGCAGGTAACTGACCCAATTCTTAACGTTGGCCAAATCGTGCCACAGGTATCCAATGGGGAAATCACTAAAACGAAACGGATGTAAAGGAAAGAAAGGCAAGGTAGGAAGAACAAATATAATTTATTACTAACTATTATTTACACAATCAAAAGAACCAAGGAGAAGGAAAGATAAGAAAATAAAGACAGAAAGAATGGAAGGACCAGAAGACACAGTGCAATATTACTAGCTTATACTATGCAGTCTTACTTAACCCCAGGACAAGACACACAAAACAAACTCACGTACACGAATGGATGGATGAGGCCAGGCACGGATGATTGGAAGGGGAGGAAGGTTCGGCTGGACACGGGAGGACGGCCGGGCCGGGAGTGAGCAGACGCCGCCCTTCCTCAATCGTGTTCGCCCGGCGGCGTTGCTTCGCAAAAGCTCAAGGCTGCGGTGGTCACAACTGCGGTGGACTCAAAGCTGCGATGGTCTCCAAAGCTCATGTTGCTTCTCTTTCCCTCAATCACCTCCTTCCTCCACTCGTCTCTTCTTCTGGTCTCTACTCGTCTCAGGTGGGGTGCGTCGCGTGCTCTCCAAGGACTCATCTCTGGTGGGGGCGTCCCGCCCCGGGTTATATAGGCCACACCCTCTCAAGCCATACCCCTGAGCCTTGGTTGGTCGTTCGGGGCTCCACCCTTCATGATGAGGTGGGGGCCACGCCTTTCTTCTCCGCAACCGACCGCATGTTTAATGGAGGGCGAATGCAGTTGGCAATCGAGGCTTTGGGAATGGCGGGGCTTTGGGAATGAAAGGGAATCTACCTTATTTGAATTCGGTGCAATGCAGTGTCAATTAATGGAAGACACAGCCTTAAACTAATACACACAATAAGTAAATAACTATTTAGAAGGATATATGATTTGATACGTGCATGTATATGGATTAACTAGGAGGACGACCTTTGACCTTTACACTACGGAGGGTGATATTTACGACAATTCTCAAATCTACAACAATATATATATATATACAGACTTGGCATTTAATATGGAAAAAAATTTTTTCTTGACTTTGGTTTACTTTCTGAACTCAGTATATCAATCTGGTGAGTTTCTTTTACCCTTCGGTGATGTCTTTGTTGAAAGAACCATGTCACTGATGGTCTTTCGCAGCAAGAAGTCAATAACAGGATTATATCACAGGTGGCGTGACAAAATGTAAGGACAGGTACATTTGACGATTGGCTTCACAATCGGGTATATAAGGGTTGTTGCGTTCTGTATTAGTGGAAAACAACTGCTGCATGTCTACAAAAGTTATTGCCGCTTCCTCTGGAGATGGTCCGTCAACTCGACAATGCTGTTTGTCATGGAGTGGTGGCTTTACGAAATTCTGGCATGAAACAGCGTGCTATTGCTCAGCAGTATGGCATCACTCAAGGTCAGGTGTCAAAGATCCTGGAACGAAATGCTCAGAGGGGTGTCCCTACTCCAATACCGAGGTCAGGACGTCCACGCAGAACCACAAGGAGAGATGATCGCCAGCTGCACCGGTTAGCCTGCAATGGCCGTACCAAGTCACCTAATCGGCTTAGGGCTGAGTGGCAGCAACTGACAAATGTGCCTGTATCCAGAAGGCTAGTCAACCAACGACTGGTTCAAGCAGGCTATCGTGCCAGGCGTCCCCTGAGAAAGCCACGCCTGACCAGACAACACAGCCAGCACCGATTGCAGTGGGCCAGAGAGCACCGTCAATGGCAGCCAGGACACTGGAATCACGTGACCTTCAGTGACGAGTCTAGATTTCTGGTCTATCGTCAAGATGGCCGCGTCCGAGTGCGCAGACAAGTGCATGAAGCCCACAACGAAGATTGTATCGTGCCAAGAGTCCAAGCTGGAGGTGGTGGGGTGACCGTTTGGGCTGCTTTTCATGCAGGGGGCAAAACTGACCTGGTTGTTCTGAATTTGAATCCTGAACCAGTTCAAGTACAGGGCCATTCTGGAAGAAACATTGCTTCCATTTGCTCGTGCAGCCTTTCAAGGAAACTTTGTCTTCCAAGATGACAATGCACGGCCTCATCGTGCTCGCATGATCCAACACTTTCTTGCTGACCGTGGTGTAGAGCATATGGAGTGGCCTGCCATGTCCCCGGATATGAATCCGATAGAGAACTTGTGGGCAGAATTAACGTGTCAAATCGACAGCTTGGACCAGCAGCCTGCCTCTGTGCGTGAATTGCAGCAGACTATTGTCACTGCATGGCAAGCGATTCCTGTCCAAACCTTGGCAAATCTCGTGAACAGCATGCCTCGACGTGTACGTGTTCTGCTGAATGCTCGTGGGGGTTACACGAAGTACTGAACTGTAATGTTACTGTCCGTAATCCCAGTCATAATTTAGCTTTTGTTTTTGTTGAAATTTTTTTTGGCTAATGTGCAAAATAAAGAGATACTTCTGGAAAACGTACAGAAGTTTAACACAGTACTGTCCGTGAATTGAGTTCGATATCAGTTTACATCACTTTCAAGGATCAATTTATTTGCTTCGAAATGTCAAATGTGGTTTTTGTTTCTTTAAAGGTCACTTAACAAAATCTAGAATAATTTCAACATAATTCCAATGAACTTTTGGTTCAGTCATCTTGAAAAGTAAGTTCACCCCCACAAAAAAAATATTCCATATTAAATGCCAAGTCTGTATATATATCTATATATATATATAGTTATATCTGTGCAGTGTCTGTGTTGTCTTATCACTGAACTACTCCCTCAAACATTTGTAAAATACCACCAAACTTCTGGTATGCACCTACCTCTCCCATGTGTATGTCCTTAGGGTATTTTTTTCATAATTTTTTTTTTTTCGGGGAAAAAAAAATTGTAATCTTTTTTTTCAACTTAAGTCTTCAACTTCAGTTGTTTATGAAATGTAATATCACGTATATTACAAATACATTTGTGGAAAATAAATGTTTGAATTATGATTGGTGTAAACCATGAGAAAACAGCAACTCAGGTACAGTCATTTATCACTATATCTACATATCTGGGCAGTGTCTGTGTTGTCACTGAACTACACCCTCAAACTTTTGTTTCCGTGGTTGTGAAGTGTTTTCAATAACGTGGTGGTGGTTTTGAATCACGTGGTGGTGAGGTTTTGAATCACGTGGTGGTGAATTATGTGGTGGTGAGGTGTTTTTAAATGACGTGGTGGTGAGGTGTTTTTAAATCACGTGGTGGTGAGGTGTTTTTAAATCACGTGGTGGTGAGGTGTTTTGAATTACATGGTGGTGAGGTATTTTGAAATACTTGGTGGTGAGGTGTTTTTAATTACGTGGTGGTGAGGTGTTTTGAATTACGTGGTGGTGAGGTGTTTTGAATTATGTGGTGGTGAGGTGTTTTGAATTAGTTGGTGGTGAGGTGTTTTTAATTACTTGGTGGTGAGGTGTTTTAAATTACGTGGTGGTGAGGTGTTTTTAATTACGTGGTCGTGAGGTGTTTTAAATTACGTGGTGGTGAGGTGTTTTTAATTACGTGGTTGTGAGGTGTTTTGAATTACGTGGTGGGAGGTGTTTTGAATTACTTGGTGGTGAAGTGTTTGGAATTACGTGGTGGTGAGGTGTTTTTAATTACTTGGTGGTGAGGTGTTTTAAATTAGTTGGTGGTGAGGTGTTTTTAATTATGTGGTGGTGAGATGTTTTTAATTAGTTGGTGGTGAGGTGTTTTAAATTAAGTGGTGGTGAGGTGTTTTTAATTATGTGGTGGTGAGGTGTTTTGAATTAGTTGGTGGGTGAGGTTTTTTAAATTACGTGGGGGTGAGGTGTTTTTAATTACGTGGTCGTGAAGCGTTTTGAATTACATGGTGGGAGGTGTTTTGAATTACGTGGTGGGAGGTGTTTTGAATTACGTGGTGGTGAGGTGTTTTGAATTACTTGGTGGTGAGGTGTTTTTAATTACGTGGTGGTGAGGTGTTTTGAATTATTTCATGGTGAGGTGTTTTTAATTAGTTGTTGGTGAGGTGTTTTAAAATATGTGGTGGTGAGGTGTTTTAAATTATGTGGTGGTGAGGTGTTTTAAATTATGTGGTGGTGAGGTGTTTTAAATTATGTGGTGGTGAGGTGTTTTAAATTATGTGGTGGTGAGGTGTTTTTAATTATTTGGTGGTGAGGTGTTTTTAATTACTTGGTGGTGAGGTGTTTTTAATTACTTGGTGGTGAGGTGTTTTTAATTACGTTGTGGTGAGGTGTTTTTAATTACGTGGTGGTGAGGTGTTTTTAATTACGTGGTCGTGACGTGTTTTTAATTACGTGGTGGGAGGTGTTTTGAATTACTTGGTGGTGACGTGTTTTGAATTATATGGTGGTGAGGTGTTTTAAATTATGTTGTGGTGAGGTGTTTTGAATTACGTGGTGGTGAGGTGTTTGGAATTATGTGGTGGTGAGGTGTTTGGAATTACGTGGTGGTGAGGTGTTTTTAATTACGTGGTGGTGAGGTATTTTGAATTTGTTGGTGGTGAGGTGTTTTTAATTAGTTGGTGGTGAGATGTTTTGAATTAGTTTGTGGTGAGGTGTTTTTAATTACGTGGTGGTAAGGTGTTTTGCATTAGGTGGGGATATGGTGTTTTAAATTACGTGGTGGTGAGGTGTTTTAAATTACGTGGTGGTGAGGTGTTTTAAATTACTTTTTTGGTGAGGTGTTTGAAATTGTGTGGTGGTGAGGTTTTTTAATTAGTTGGTGGTGAGATGTTTTGAATTAGTTTGTGGTGAGGTGTTTTTAATTACTTGGTGGTGAGGTGTTTTGCATTAGGTGGGGATATGGTGTTTTAAATTACGTGGTGGTGAGGTGTTTTAAATTACGTGGTGGTGAGGTGTTTTAAATTACTTTTTTGGTGAGGTGTTTGAAATTGTGTGGTGGTGAGGTTTTTTAATTACGTGGTGGTGAGATGTAATCGTCCCAAACTTCCAGTCTGCACCTACCCCTCCCCAATGTACGTGCTAAGGGGTTCTTTTTTGAATTTTTTTTTTTCAACCTAAATCTTCAACCGAAATTGCTTACAATAATGCAATATCACATACACTACAAATAAATTTGTTCAAAATAATTGTTTGTATTATGATTGGTGTCAATCATGACAACACAGCAACTCAGGTACAGTCATTATCCTCAGCTAAAATAAGCCTGTTCCTCTAACGACACATGGTGAGGCGAGCGTTGCAAGCCGAGCCAAGCTCGTGTATGTATATATATATATATATATATATAAAGTAATGAACGGCGGTTGGGAATTATATCCACGATATCCATTTTTCCGTTCTCCAACCTATAGCTTTGTCTTTAAAAACAACGTTTCGGCCAGCAACCCAGCGTGCGCCGAGCCTCCACTAGCCTTCATCAAGAGAAGTTCCCTTGTTCACCTCCTCCCAGATATATCTTGGGAGAGGGGTGGGCCTATTCTATCAACCAATCACAAAGCTGCGTTGCGAGACCTCGTGACCATGGACCCATGCTCGGCTTATGTTGCAAGTGTTTTGTGCGTTTTGGAGCGGTGTATTGTGTTTTGTTGTCCGTGTTGCCTGTGTCGGCTATGTCCCACTTTGTCTTTGTCCTCCTCCACGCATCAGTGTCTCTCTGGTGTATTTATGCATGAGAGGTCCGCATGCCTGTGGTAACGCCACAGTCTCCTCTGTCAATGGTGCCCGCGTTTGGCCAGTGTGCCAGGCCTCCAGTATTCGCCTCCTGGCCCGGTTCGGGGATGCCGCCAGCACGTTCACATTGTCCCATAGAGGAACATGGCCCGCCCTTATTCCATGCTTGGCGATAGCAGATCTTTCTGGGTGATTACACTCAAAGGCCTTGTGGTGTTCATTAATGCGCTGGCCTAAGGTTCTTCCAGTCTCGCCTATGTATTCTCCACCACAGTCACATGGAATGGTGTATACCACACCTGTGCAATCATTCTTCAGTCTTTTGTCTTTGACCTTGGTCAGTGCACGTCTCAAGGTGTATATAGGTTGGTAGTTGACCCTCACCCCGACCGGTCTCAAAATCCTGCCAATCCTTTGAGATACCCGTGGCACAAATGGTTGCACGCAGAAGCCCTTAGGTGGTTCCTGTGGCACGTCCTGGATTCTTGGAGCTGCCAGTACCATTTCATTTTTTGGGCAGAGGTGGTCTGGGTAGCCATTGGCTTTCAATACCCATTTGAGATGCTTGATCTCTCTCCTTTTGCCCTTCAAGGTACACGGTATATTCCTTGCCCTTTTTACGAGTGTATTCACCACAGCTATTTTATGGTGCAGTGGATGGCAAGACGTGAAATCGAGGTAACGCTCGGTCTGGGTGGGTTTCCTATATAATGAGGTACTTAAGCTTCCATTGAGGTTCCTCCTCACCAAGACGTCCAAAATTGGAAGCGACCCATCCTGTTCTTCCTCACAGGTGAATTGATGGAAGGAAACATTCCACTGATGCCCTCCTGGATTGCATTAACAGCCGTGCTGGGGCAGATGACAAAAGTGTCATCGACATAGCGGTACCAGACACGTGGCTGTGTTGGGAGGGATGGGATGGTGCGTGTTTCCAGCTCTCCCATCACCATATTGGCAACCACCGCAGACACCGGGGAGCCCATCGCAGTGCCGAACACCTGTTTGTAAAATGTGGTGTCAAAGACAAAATAGGTGGAAGACAGACAAGTGCTGAGGAGGTGACAAACGTCATCAACATTCAACTTGTTGGCGGCCTGTTTCCAGCAATCATCCTCCATTAGCCTCTGTCTCGCCACATCAACCGCCAGGGTTGTGGGCACGTTAGTGAATAGCGAAATGACGTCAAAGGACACCATGGATTGGTGTGGATGGATCGTGGTGTGTGTTATTTTGTCCACAAACTCGGAGCTGTTGCGCAATCCTCGGTCGGTTTTTTAAAAAAGGGCAAAGAATATACCGTCTACCTTGAAGGGCAAAAGGAGAGAGATCAAGCATCTCAAATGGGTATTGAAAGCCAATGGCTACCCAGACCACCTCTGCCCAAAAAATGAAATGGTACTGGCGGCTCCAAGAATCCAGGACGTGCCACAGGAACCACCTAAGGGCTTCTGCGTGCTACCATTTGTGCCACGGGTATCTCAAAGGATTGGCAGGATTTTGAGACCGGTCGGGGTGAGGGTCAACTACCAACCTATATACACCTTGAGACGTGCACTGACCAAGGTCAAAGACAAAAGACTGAAGAATGATTGCACAGGTGTGGTATACACCATTCCATGTGACTGTGGTGGAGAATACATAGGCGAGACTGGAAGAACCTCAGGCCAGCGCATTAATGAACACCACAAGGCCTTTGAGTGTAATCACCCAGAAAGATCTGCTATCGCCAAGCATGGAATAAGGGCGGGCCATGTTCCTCTATGGGACAATGTGAACGTGCTGGCGGCATCCCCGAACCGGGCCAGGAGGCGAATACTGGAGGCCTGGCACACTGGCCAAACGCGGGCACCATTGACAGAGGAGACTGTGGCGTTACCACAGGCATACGGACCTCTCATGCATAAATACACCAGAGAGACACTGATGCGTGGAGGAGGACAAAGACAAAGTGGGACATAGCCGACACAGGCAACACGGACAACAAAACACAATACACCGCTCAAACACGCACAAAACACTTGCAACATAAGCCGAGCATGGGTCCATGGTCACGAGGTCTCGCAACGCAGCTTTGTGATTGGTTGATAGAATAGGCCCACCCCTCCCCCCAGATATATCTGGAAGGAGGTGAACAAGGGAACTTCTCTTGATGAAGGCTAGTGGAGGCTCGGCGCACGCTGGGTTGCTGGCCGAAACGTTGAGTTTTTAAAGACAAAGCTATAGGTTGGAGAACGGAAAAATGGATATCGTGGATATATATATATATATTGTTGTGGATCTCAGAGTACGGCACTCCCGTTAGCAAGGGGGGGGGGGGTTAATCCCATTGTCTTGTTAAGCTGGCCGTCTCCTGTCCTGGAACTATCCTGCTCCTTTGCGGGGTGAGATTGGCCAGGGTGATTGGTCAAAGGTTTCCCAAATACCTTCACCAATCTCTCCGCAAAGCAGGGAGATGAGTCCCTGCTCGAACCGCGGATGTGATGGTAATTGCCGAGCGGTTTAGCAATCCACAGCTCGAGCCATTAGCAATAAAACTAACCCGATTCTGAGCGGTTCTAATCGTGCCACAGGTATTCAATTGGGGAAAAGACTAAAGCGACCGGATGAGAGGAACCAAAGAATAAGAAGGGTGGAGGAAGAACAAATATGGTTTATTAACTAACTACAAGAGGAAACGAAAGAAGGGAATATTCAAGAAGGAGGAAATAAAAGGACATAGGGCAAGCTTATCTAAACACTTTTAACTTATCGTGACCCCAGGGCAAACAGACAGACTCACACGGAATGGTAGCTGGTAGGGGAGGAAGGTCCAGGCAGATGGTGCAGGCTCCGGGTCCGCCGCGAAGAATGGCAGGCAGCTGGCGTCGTTGGCGCGCGACCAGACCTTACAAATGCGAGGGGCTGGAATGCGCGTACGTATAGCATGCCGAATGCTCTCAAAACCAACGGCAGTTCGTGTCAAACGATCGTCCCAAGCGATCCTCCGCGCAATGTTCTTATCATTCGCCGCCGCTGCGCTGTTCTCTCGAGTTTGCCGATCTTCTCTCCTCGCATCTGCCGATCTCCCCTGCATCTGCGTGAAAGGGCTTTGCGCTCGCGCTTTTATCACAAGCCTCGCGCTTTTATCACAAGCCTCGCGTATCAAGCCGCGTCCGCTTCGCTCCGCCTACCGGTGAACACGCCTCGGCCCGGATTGGCCGTGAGGGTTCATGGGTACATCCCCTTGGGACGCGTTGATGGGGCCACGCCTAGGTTCCTGGCCGCTCCTCCCTTTTTCTGCCACTCTGCCACGTGACTTATGACGAGGGTGAAGCCCGTGGTGCCAACGGAATGGGAACCGTTTAATGGCACCGCTGTTCAGCTCAAAGGCAGCGAACGCTGCTGGCAATGGCGGCTTGGGGCGAGCTTTAGCTCAAAGGCAGCGAATGCTGCTGGCAAAGGCGCGCCATACAATTTGGAGAGGGTAAAGCCGCAAAATGAATAGGAATGGGAATTTGAGAAGGGGGCTAGGTTATTTGATTAATACAACGCAGATTCAACTTTTGGAAACAGATCCTTACCTGAAACACATATTAATGAAATAACTGAAAGGTTCCTATGGTGTCCTACGTGTTGCAATATGGCCTAACTAGGGTGCGACCTCAGACCTTTACACCAACAATGGGAGTATTTACAGGGGATTATTTATAAGAGAACATTTACAAAAATTTACCAAGTGGAGGGTTCTAAAAACCGCAACACTATATATATATATATATATATATATATATATATATATATATATATATATATATATATATATATATATATATATATATATATATATATACACACACAGTGAAACCTTGACTTACGAGTGCACCAACTTACGAGTTTTCCGAGATACGAGCCGTCGTTCGGTCGATTTTTTGCTTTGTGATGCGAGCCGAGATCTGAGTTACGAGCGAGCGAGCTTACGCCACCCGCCACTAGGTGGCCCAGCGAGCGTTCAGGTCATGTGGTTATCTTGCCGTGCAAGCATCTCTGCCGTATCGCTGTTGCTTTGTTTTCGCATTTTGTTTATTTTGGAAAATTTCTTAGTTTTAACCATGGGTCCTAAGAAATTGAGTGCCAAGGTCAGTGCTGAGAAGAAGAAAAGGATGATGTGCTTGGATATAAAACACGTAATCGTCGAAAAACATGAGCGAGGTGTGCGTGTTGTCGACTTGGCGAGGCAGTACGATCGTAGTACTTCTACGATATGTACGATTTTGAAGCAGAAGGAGTCGATAAAGGCTATAACGCCAGCCAAGAGCGTTAAGATTATTTCAAAGCTCCGGACCTCTGTCCATGAAGAGATGGAGAAGTTGTTGTTTGTGTGGTTGACAGTGTCAGTAAATACAGTGAGTAAATACAGTGAGGAGTGTGAGTAAATACACTTAATAAAACCAGTTTATTTCTTTACATTCTCTTTTATTATGTACAGTATATACGAGGTCGTGCTTGTTTATACATTATTTGTTATTTATAAAGTACATTTTTCTTATTTAAAAACACGTAACAAAAAAAATTGGTGTGGTTTTTGGGGGGCTGGAACGGATTAATAGCATTTCAATTCATTTTAATGGGGAAATTTAATTTGAGAAACGAGCAAATTGAGTTACGAGCTCGGTCACAGAACGAATTAAACTCTTAAGTCAGGGTTTCACTGTATATATATATATATATATATATATATATATATATATATATATATATATATATATATATATATATGTTGTTACTGATTCGGCCCTAATGATTGTTGTTATGATTATTGTTGTTGGTTCGAAGTATTCTGGTGATTGTGGTTGAAGGGAAAGGGTTATTATAGTTAAAAGATTTAAAAGCGCTCCTGGTAAAATGTGGATGGAAATCCGGATCGTGACCAGAAGAGGCGGTAGGAGATCGTGTAGAGACGTGGTTGTTGAAGCTCCGGACCGAGCGGTTGACATACAGTGCGAGTGAACTTTGCGTCCTTGAAGGGAAGTTCGGGCGATAAGAGGTATCGCCTTAGTGCGTGGAGCCTGTGTCGTCGGGTATCCTCATTGAGGTTCCGGAGGATCCTGGCCTCAAAGCCCGGGTTTGAGTGAAAGCCGTCCGCCATCTTCGCCACGCTAGCAACCTGCAGTGAACCGGGTTTGGTCATGTCGGCTGGGCATTATTCCCCGGTGGTTTGCCAGGGACGGCTGTGCCAGAAAGGGCACTTGAGAATTATACGGAGGCTCGCGGATTGAACCGCAAACGTGTATGTCGGAGCGCGTCTTTGTGAGGTTCCTTTCCACCGCTGTATTGCTGGGTGCGGAACAACGTGACCTCGGGGTCGTCTCGATCGCCTACGCCTCAATTGACTTTGATCGGGCCTTGACTCCCCGATCGCGGGAGCGCACAGAGACATTGGGACTTCGCCTTGGAGGGGTGCAGAGACATTGGGGAGGTGCCGTGAGTTTGGGGTTAAGGGGCTTAATAAGGTTACCACCGTAAGATTTGATAGTAGGGGTGATTGCCCCCATTGTTGTATGGCTCTTTTTGGGTGATTTCTAATATATTATTGTTTGTTCATAACCTGGTGTGGTTGCGTTATTGATTTGACTGTTTCATTTGCTGGTTCCATTGAGGGTTTCATTATTTGCTTGATTTCAAACAAGGATAACACATCTTTCTGCCGGGGACCCTCTCGGGGTTCGGAGGTCTTCCGAGACCAGAGGTAAGGGGAGGACCCCGTAACAGAAATTGGGGGCTCGTCCAATTGATATTCGTGGGCTCGCAATTGGGTCTGCGTCCGGGATATAAAAATTCCTAAATTTAGTCCGGGAAAGAATTCCCTAACATTCCCAGAAT
The DNA here is from genome assembly GCF_964187855.1 of Myxine glutinosa. Lineage (NCBI taxonomy): Eukaryota > Metazoa > Chordata > Myxini > Myxiniformes > Myxinidae > Myxine > Myxine glutinosa. Next base: position 304,206,145 of record NC_136261.1, read on the forward strand.
TCCCAAATTTGGAACTTTTTCCAACATTCCCAAATTTTTCCCAAAAACAAACACCAAAAAAAATAATAATTTTTGTTTATTAAAAAATTTCTTGTGTGAAGGTTAACAGGTGTTACCAGTAGTCACTATGGAGTTTGACACAGAGAAGTTTACAGTGACCCCTAGTGAAGCACAGTTCATAGCGTTAGTAAAATCGGACCTCTGGAAATTGGCCAAACATTTTAGCTTGGAGGTCCGAACTAATATGAAGAAGGCAGAGTTGCAGACAGTGGTGATACAATCTATGGTGGGATTAGAAGCATGGGAAGAGGTAGCCTGGGATTGGTTACCAGAAGAGCAAGAAAATGTGGAGCGAGAAACTGGAGATGCAATTACAGAGCCAGGAAAGGGAAAAAGCACAGGAACGAGAACTTCAGGAAAGGTTAAAAGTACAGGAAAGAGAACTCCAGGAAAGGTTAGAAGACAAAAAAGCAGAGGAAAGGAGAGCTGCAAGAGAACTCGAAGCAGAGGAGAGAAGAGCTGAAAGGGAGTTAAAGGACCATGAATTGGCGCGTCAGCAGGAAATTAAAGTCAAGGAGCTGGAGTTAATGAGAGAACGGGGAGAGGTACCATCCTTGCTGACTGGTTCGACACCTAGTCAGAACACCTGGGATGTTGGCAGACATGTGAGGCTGGTTCCACCCTTCAATGAAAAGGAGGTAGCCAAGTTTTTTACACACTTTGAGAAAGTGGCTCGACAGTTAAACTGGCCTGAGGAGTACTGGTCCATACTAGTGCAAAGTGTTCTGGTGGGTAAAGCTCAAGAGATTTATTCGGCTTTACCGATTGACCAATGTGCAGATTACGAGGTATTGAAGAAACACATTCTCAAAGCCTATGAATTGGTCCCGGAAGCTTACCGGCAAAAATTCCGGAGTGCCAGGAGGAGGAAGAGTGAGACCCATGTGGAATTTGCCAGAGTGAAGGAAACCATGTTTGATAGGTGGTGTGATTCAAAAGGAGTTGGGAAAGACTTCGAACTATTGCGACAATTGATCCTGGTGGAAGAATTCCAACAGTGTGTCCACGAGGACATTAAAGTTCATCTGGAGGAAAGGAAAGTACCAAAGCTGTATGAGGCAGCCACCATGGCAGATGACTATGCCTTAACACACAGGATGGGGTTCCACAACTCGAACTTCTCACCCAGACCTAGCAAGGGGAGCTATGGTACATCAGGGGCGGAGAATGAAAATCCATGGGGGCGGCCTCGGGATGAAAATGAGGTCCACTTTGACACCACGACTTCTACAAATCAGAAGACTGCAGTTCCAAGACAGACCTATCGTCCGGGGGACTCGAGGCAGACCACCGCCCCCATGCCTTGGCAGACCACGAGGTTCTCCTCCGGGCCTACTTGCACTTTTTGCCATAAACCTGGACACTGGATGTCCAACTGTTATGCTCTGGGAAAAGAAAATCAGGATCGGAGTTCGACTAGTACGACTCCAAATGCGATGGCCATTGTGAGAAATCGCCCTCAAAAGGGTTATCAACCATTTATTTCCAAGGGGTTTGTGTCACTGGATGGAGCCTCGACTAACCGGAGACCGGTTAGGATATTGAGGGACACAGGAGCACATCAATCTTTAATGCTTGAAGGCATCTTGCCATGGTCCGAGGAGACGGCAACTGGGGATAGTGTTCGTTTACAGGGGATTGGTGTCTGTGTCACCGCTCCACTTCATGTCATCCATTTGGAGTCCGATTTGGTGTCAGGACCGGTCACCGTCGGTTTACAAGCCACGCTTCCTGTAGAGGGAGTATCGGTTGTTATCGGGAATTATTTGGCCGGTGGTCAAGTTTATGGTAACAGTAGGGAAAATAACACCACACCAGTTTTATGGTTGTTAAAAAGACCAGTAGGGAAAATAACACCACACCAGTTAGGGATGGCGACAAGTTTAGCAAGTTATTTGTAGGTGGACTTAACTTCAAAACAAAGGAAGGTGTTTTGGAGTCTGCCTTCAGCAACTATGGACCGCTTTTGGAAGTGCTGCTGATAAAAGACAGGGAGACACGAAAGTCAAGAGTGTTTGGCTTTGTCACGTTTGAAAACTCAAAGGACGCCAGAGAGGCAGAAAAGGATCTGAATAGCAAGGAGTTGGAGGGTCAGACCACCACAGTAGGGAAGGCATTTCCTAGGGATCAAGGGGGCTACAGAGGAGGACCACGGAGTAGTAGTGGTGGTGGCTGTAAGTGATATTATTATGGAGGCTTCCAGAGTTATGACCGCTCCCGAAGGAAGGATTATCAGAGCAATGGCCGGGAAGGAGACCGCCAGTCAGGTGACTACTGTGTCAAGTGGTCCCACCGTAATTATTAGGAGTCCGGAAAAGTTGAAGCACTGAATGCTGCGGAGCCGCCGAGCCAAGATTCCTACTCGGACTAATCGTGAACGCCACGTTCCTAAAGGCGTCCAGGTAGTGAACTTCCCTGCACGGACTACCCGTGAACTCCACGTTCCTAAAGGCGTCCATGTAGTGAATACTTACAGGCCTCACCACCCAACCACCATGGTACCTGGCTTTCAGCTCGGCCTCCCGGTGTAAGTGCTATAGATTTGCTGGCCTTTGGGTTTTTGATCACAACCCCTTAACCTTCATTAAAGAGAAACTAGAAGTAAAAATCAGAGGGGCAGGGACAACGTCGTTGTTGACGCTTGGTCCAGAGGGAATTAACTTTGGAAAGCTCTGGGGTTGTGTAAAATTTTGTTGCTTTATTTTTGGGGAAGGTTGAATATTGTTGCCCATGGGGATTGCTGATTTGGGTTGTGAATTTACTTTTGCTTGTTTAAAGAGGGCATGCAAAGAAAGTTTTCGCTGTGTTCAAACTTTCTTTCTCGAGGGAGGGAAGTGTTACTGATTCGGCCCTAGTGATTGTTGTTATGATTATTGTTGTTGGTTCGATGTATTGTGGTTGAAGGGAAAGGGTCATAACAGTTAAAAGATTTAAAAGCGCTCCTGGTAAAATGTGGCCGGAAATCCGGATCGTGACCGGAAGAGGTGGAGCGAGGTAGAAGAGGCGGTCGGAGATCGTGAAGAGACATGGTTGTTGAAGCTCCAGACTGAGCGGTTGATGTACAGTGCGAGTGAACTTTGCGTCCTTGAAGGGAAGTTCCGGTGATAAGAGGTATCGCCGGAGTGCGTGGAGCCTGTGTCGTCGGGTATCCTCATTGAGGTTCCGGAGGATCCCAGCCTCAAAGCCCGGGTTCGAGTGAAAGCCGTCCGCCATCTTCGCCACGCTAGCAACCTGCAGTGAACCGGGTTTGGTCGTGTCGGCTGGGCATTATTCCCCGGTGGTTTGCCGGGGGCGGCTGTGCCAGAAAGAGCACTTGAGAATTATACGGAGGCTCGCGGATTGAACCGCAAACGTGTACGTCGGAGCGCATCTTTGTGAGGTTCCTTTCCACCGCTGTATTGCTGGGTGCGGAACAACGTGACCTCGGGGTCGTCTCGATCACCTACGACTCAATTGACTTTGATCGGGCCTTGACTCCCCGATTGCGGGAGCGCACAGAGACATTGGGACTTTGCCTTGGAGGGGTGGAGACATTGGGGAGGTGCCGTGAGTTTGGGGTTAAGGGGCTTGATAAGGTTACCACCGTAAGATTTGATAGTAGGGGTGATTGCCCCCATTGTTGGTTTCATTATTTGCTTGATTTCAACCAAGGATAACACATCTTTCTTCCGGGGACCCACTTGGGGTTCGGAGGTCCACCGAGACCAGAGGTAAGGGGAGGACCCTGTAACAATATATATAATCATATTCAGGTATATATGTATGTATATATATATATATATATATATATAAAATAATAATGCATTTATTTTATATAGCGCTTTTCAGGAAGCCCAAAGACGCTTTGACAGAGTGCAAAACATAATGCATAGCAAAACATAAAAACAATTGCAAAAAAAGAAGAATCAATAGGGAAATATTCAAAGCACAAAGGAGGGAGAGGAGAGGAGATAGTCAGGGGTTAGATGCTGTGGGTTAAATGTTGAATGCAGTGTTGAACAGGTGGGCCTTGAGTGATGTTTTGAATGTGGTGAGTGAGGAGGAGTCTCTGATGGTGTGAGGTAGCGAGTTACAGAGGGTGGGAGCAGCGATGGAGAAGGCCCTGTCCCCCCAGGATCTAAATTTGGTCCGGATGGGGGGGGGTCAGGAGGTTGGTACCAGCAGAGCGGAGGTTGCGGGTGGGAGTGTGTCTGGAGAGGAGGTCAGCCAGGTAGGATGAGGCCAGGTTATGGAGGGCTTTGTAGGTCAAGAGGAGGATTTTGTACTGGATTCTCTGGGAGATGGGGAGCCAGTGAAGCTTGTAAAGGACGGGGGTGATGTGGTCACGGGTCCGGGAATGGGTGAGTAGACGGGCAGCGGAGTTCTGAATGTATTGGAGTTTATTGGTGATTGTTGAGGGTGAACCATAAAGGAGGCTATTGCAGTAGTCCAGACGGGAAGTGATGAAGGCGTGGATGAGGGTTTCTGCAGCCACGGAGGAGAGGGATGGACGGAGACGGGCGATGTTTTTCAGGTGAAAGAAGGCTGTCTTTGTGATCTGTTTAGTGTATTTGTCGAAGGAGAGGGTTTGGTCAAAGATGATGCCAAGATTCCGGATGTGAGGGGAGGTGGATACTGGGAAACCGTCGATGTTGAGGGCAA